>NC_083777.1:2100000-2140000 GCF_963514075.1 Conger conger
AATATCTAATAATGACACTAGTGAGTATGATATCACAGCAATTGTTTCAGCTGGGTACCTTGCAGGCGACCTGATGAATTATGCGCAGAATAAACATGCAATGAGCATTTGGTCAGTGGTGGGTGACATTCATATTTAATGCTTGTTCGGAGCAGTAAAGGTGAGGAGAAACATTGTGTACGAGTCAGCGTGGAGTGCATCTGTTTACTGCTTTGATGAATATCTCAGTCTACGGGTGGGGTCCAGACATCCCCCTGGTTCTAGCATTCATACTTCTCACAGTGTTTTCAGTTATAGGGCATATATTTCCCAGCTATTCCTTGGTGAAAGCTTGTATATTTCTCATGATTCATTCTTCAGCGACGTGCTGTATATTCTGAGGAAGCAGGGAGCGTCAGAATTGACCAGGGTTCGTAATTGATGAGGTACATGTTCCCCAGGCCTCCGATGCACAATGCCGGTACTGTTACCAGGGTTCCTTAGTGATGGGAAGGTGTTTTTTCCGGTTGCGTAATGCCCAGATGTGTTCTTCCTCTCATCCTTTTTTAGATTGGCTGGGAAGATGCATTATTTAGTTATATTTCATGCAGGGGTGATCTATCATGCATAGAGCTATCAGATTTCACCGCTGAGCTGAAATGAACAGGATGAGAGTCTGTGGAAGGGCGCTGGGTGGGACTCTAGCTAGCTTCTCTCACGAACGCAGGGATTCGACAGCCAGCAACCGTACGTAACTCTGATGCATGAAGAGCAGGGACTTGATGGTCATCTGTGGAAGTAACTGTGACACTCGACAGAGACTCGAGCAGTCATCTGTGTATCTGTGTAGGTATCTCTGAAATCTGGAGCAGTGTCAACAGTCATCTGTGTAGTTAACCCTGAAATCTAGAGCACAGTTTGTCAACAGTCATCTGTGTAGGTAACCCTGAAATATAGAGTACAGTGTCAACAGTCATCTGTGTAGTTAACCCTGAAACCTAGAGCACAGTGTGTCAGCAGTCATCTGTGATGGTAACCCTGAAATCTGGAGCAGTGTCAACAGTCATCTGTGTAGTTAACCCTGAAATCTAGAGCACAGTGTGTCAACAGTCATCTGTGCAGGTAACCCTGAAATCTGGAGCACAGTGTGTCAACAGTCATCTGTGTTGGTAACCCTGAAATCTGGAGCAGTGTCAACAGTCATCTGGGTAGGTAACCCTGAAATCTGGAGCACAGGCTATCTGTGTGGGTAACTCTCACACCAGCTCGACAGTCATCTGCACAGGTGACCCTGACACCAAGGGACATTTACATTTTTGTCATTTAGCAGACGCTTTTAATCCAAAGCGATTTTTTAGTGCATAGGTTCTTCCACAAGTTAAAGCATCAAATCCATAACTAGTAAAATACATAAGTGTTGTTCTAAAAATATAGTCATCATAAGTGCAATTTTTTTTTGGGGGGGGGTTAGACAAGAGGGTAGGGATATCAGAAAGGGGGGCGGGGGAAATCAGGAGGGAGGACTAAGGTACAGTTTGAAAAGGTGTGTTTTTAGTCTGTGTCGAAATAGGGGGAGGGATTCTGCTGTCCTGACAGTGGTAGGTAAGTCATTCCACCACTGAGGAACCAGAACGGCAAACGGGGGAGTGATTAAGGATTGTATGTTAGGTGGGGCAGTCCCCTTAGCAGCCTGAAATGCCAACACTAGGGCCTTGAAGCGGATGCATGCTGCAATAGGAAGCCAGTGGAGGCCAATGAGGAGCGGGGTGACATGAGCCGACCTGGACTGACTGGTGATCAGGCGGGCTGCAGCATTCTGGACCAGCTAGAGGGGCTTGATGGCACAAGCTGGGTGACCAGCTAGGAGGGAGTTGCAATAATCCAGGCAGGAAAAGACGAGCGCCTGGACTAGGAGCTGGGTGGCTTTCTCCGGTAGGAGATGACGGATACGGCGTATGTTGTAGAGGTAACACGGAGGAGGGCTGCCGTGGCGAGTCGGTGGGGAGTCGGTGGGGAGGAGCATCATTGTGGTCGACGAGTGAGAGTGAGCGGCAGAACCCGGCAAACCATGCGACAGTAAACGAATCAAGCTGACCAATCATGTGGCAGTCCATGTCTCCATGTCACACAGGTGTGTGGGGTTTTTCTGCGCATCACACAGGTGTGTGGGGTTTTTCTGCGCATCACACAGGTGTGTGGGGTTTTTCTGCGCATCACACAGGTGTGTGTGGGGGTTTTCTGCGCATCACACAGGTGTGTGGGGTTTTTCCACGTGTGGACGCAGGTGCGTGGGGTTTTTCCGCGTGTGGACGCAGGGTGATTGGTGTTTTCTCGGGGGACAGTGAGAGCGTGAGAGCTGAGGAGCATTGTGGGATTGAGCGATGGGGCTGTGAGCCGCCTGTAAATCTGCATCAATGGCCCCTTTCTGCGCCACCGCCGCGCCAAAGACGCCCCGCCGCGCTGCCCCGCGTGATAAATAAAACAGAGCTGTCACCCACCCCGCCGGCCCGGCCGGGGGGCCTTTTCTGGCCGCCATCTACCGCTTCTTTGTCTCCCGCCCAAAAAAAAAGCGCTTTGCTGGAGATTCCAGTTCACAGCACCCTGCTTCTGGGACCCGGGCCAAATCGCTCTCATCCTCCGCTCCTTCTCTCCCCTCACTCTCTCTTTCCTGCCCCGCTCTCCCCCCCATAAAGGCACTCACACCAGCCCCTCAGTGAGGAGCAGCTCTCCCCTCTTCTGTATTCCTCTCACACCCCCATCTCAGAGCTCTGTAATCTTTACCCGAGAACGCCCAGACCTCTTCTCTGCTTCCAGCTCTGGTGCCTTTCTGTCAAGATTCCTGCGCAACAGCTGATTTCCAAACTAAATAACATAAGTAAATAAATAAACACTTCACAAATGAGCTCTGTCCTCACCCTACTCTGTTATGCTGATGGGGATGGAATGCACACCCCTAGAGTTGGTTGCCTGGCAACAGTACAATGCGTGAGAGGCCGTTTTTTTCTCTTTTTTGTCTGTCTTTTAGGACCACACCACAACTTAGTCTGTCAATTAATCACATTAGCATTGCTTTAATAGCATGAGCGGCTGAAATTAGGAAACGTGCTAGGGTAAATAAACAAGGCACCAGCTCTCTCTCTCTCTCCCCCTCTCTCTCTCTCTCTCCCCCCTCTCCCTCTATCTCAATCTCTCCCTCTCTCTATCTCTCTCTCCCTCTCTCTCTCTATCTCTCTCCCAATATCTTTCTCCCTCTCTCTATCTTTCCTCTCTCTCTGTCTCTCTCTTTCTCTCTCCCTCTCCCTCTCTCTCTCTTTCCCTCTCTCTCTCCTCTGTCTCTGTCCCTCTCTCTCTCTCCCTTTCTCTCTCTCTCCTCTCTCTCTCCCTCTCTCTGTCCCTCTCTCTCCCTGCTGTGACAGCGTTTGCTGTGCAGTTCACAAATGAACCATTTTGACTGATGCGTTTGATTATTTATTCATTGCCGTCATAATTGCTTCCAATGAAATTATACCTTTTCAAGAGTACTGTTTTGACATGTACTGATTTGGTATGATTCATTGATACATTTCAATGCAATATTTGTTTAATTCCTTTGAAAAGTCAAATAGTTCAGTTCTCCTCTAGGTCTCAAATTTATCCTTCTCCTGTCAGGTTTTTCTATCAAATAAAATGTTTTAAGAATCACACAATAAAATATGAATGGTCTGTAATTCCTGTGTGAATGCCTTTCCATAAGCTAATGCCCTGTACTAGATAAAATATGAATAAATAAATGAATAAATTAGGCTATCGGCACTAATAAACCACTAGGTTGCGCTCTCAATGCCATATACATAAATAGCTATGTAACAGTTTCCTAGTCATCCTGACACATGAACTTGGAGAACAGAGACTGGACTTTACTGAAAATGGGCTAGAAGCCATTGTAATGGGGCACCTAAGGTGCTTAACTTGCACCTGGAAGGTTGGTTCAAATGTAGCTGCAACAACATCAGTGCAGCTGTGGGCCCTTAAGCAAGGCTCTTAACCCCACACTGCTCCAGGGGAGGATTGGCCTCTACTTAGTTTAATCAACTGTAAGTCACTTTGGATAAAAGAGTCAGCTAAATAGCTGTGATATAATGTCCTGAAGAGAGCAGTTAGGCAGGAGACGGGCCTGGGTCTCGCCTGGCAGGGCCCGTTGCAGGGACCATAGGGCTGGGCTCGGCCCAATTCTTCCAGCCCGGAGACTCATTAAGGAACCAGTGACAGACAGCGCACGCTGTGGGCCTTTCTTAGCTGTATCAATAATGAACTGTATCATCTCCACCTCGTCTGGAAGGAGAGCGAGGAGCTCACGGCAAGGATGTGGAAGCAGGAAGTGAGTAGGGCAGGAAGGTTTGGAACAGGCAGGCGTCATGGAAACCAACGCCTTTGATTCTATTCTTGTTGGAGCCCCCTTCGCCCCAGACGCCACTCCTCATCAGCGCGAGATGAAAGCTCACATCTTCCCCGACAGGAGAAATGCAAATTTAAAGAAGAGGGAGCCCTGATTGGTCGATATTAATCAGACCGGATGTCCGACCGGGAAAGCAGCAGCACTGGTAACAGGTGAATTTCGGGAGAAGGAATAATCGTAGGAGACGCGAGGTAAAAAGCGCGGAGCAGCGCTTCCAGAGGAAGACACCTTTGTAGCCGCGCCCGGCGAATAATTGAAAGAGACTCGTAATGAATCTTGTTTTGATGGGGAGCCCAAAGACAGCGGAAATGCTGACTGTCTCTATTTTCAGATGAATGCGTTATACTGTGCCTGTAGAGTGCTGCTGAAGAGGCTTTATTCAGAAGCACTGCAAGGCTTTTTCCTGCTCCAGCAGGACGTGAATGTCCAGCTCCTGGTCGGAGCCGTAACACTGAGTCAGCCCCCCGTATCGCCGGGCGTTTTTACGGACCGAGGGTCCGCAGGGCATCCGTGTGAGCTGGGAGCTCCTCAGAGACCGTGCCAGTGAATGTTCATTAGCATTTTGAAATAAGGCGTCGTATTAGTTAGGCAGGATGCTGCTATTAGTGTCGACAATGTCTTATTATTAATGGAAAAAACACAGGACTGTCAATGCACATCCAATGCTTGGATTGCCATGGATAACACTTAACTATGAAAAACTGAATAAAGTGTTGTTGATTGCTGAGTCATAAAGGGCAAAAGATGAGCAGAGCCTGTTATTTGTCTTGAATAGAAGTACAGTAGTATATAATAATCCATAATAGCACAGCACATACTTCAGAAATGGTTCCAGAGCACTTTGTCGAGTTTTTAACGTTAACATTAGCGAAATTATTTATGATTGTCCTTGAAAAATAGACTTTTTTGCCATTTCACAGAATCAGAAATAGAGTATAATTGGTAGTTATTTAACATGAAATTCTGCCTCTCCAGAATATCAGGAGATGTGTGTGTGTGTGTGCAGGCATGCAAGGATGTGTGTGTGTCTGTGTGTGTGTGCATGCATGCGTGTTTGTGTGTGCATGCAAGCGTGTGTGTGTGTGTGTGTGTGTGTGTGTTCAGGCACGCATGTGTGTGTGTGCATGCATGCGTGTGTGTGTGTTCAGGCACGCATGTGTGTGTGTGCATGCAAGCGTGTGCGTGTGTGTGTGTGTGCAGGCACACGTGTATTTGCGTGTGTGTGTGTATGTATGTATGTTTATGCATATGTACAGTGCAGTCTGTAAGTATTTGGATATGAAATGAAACAATGAATATGAGGTTAAAGTGCAGACTGTCAGCTTTAATTTGAGGATATTTATTATTTATTCCAGGTGATCTGTGTATGAAGTGCATCCTTCTTATACATAAAATAAAGGCTAGGTACTGAAAGCTTTCTTTTTCCCTGCACTAAGGAAGTGATTGAATACACCTGACAAATCAGAAACAGCTGAGGAGCCACCTGTCCGATTACTTTTGGGACCCTATGGGGGAGACTATAATGTATAAAAAGTGTGTAATTCCTACATGGATCACCCGATATGGAAGTACTGTGAATACCCTCAAATTAAGGCTGACAGTCACTTTACCCTCATGTTCATTGTTTCACTGGACTATATGAATGTATGTATGCATGTGCAGTGTGTACTTACTGTAGATACAAAATAGATGTACAGTATACATGCACACTCAGTGAGCACTTTATTAGGTATTTATTACTTATTTTTAGACTTTAGACTTATTAAGTCTTCTGCTGCTGTAGCCTCTTTTAGATTTGATGTGTTGTGTGATCAGAGATGCTCTTCTGCATACTACTGTTGTAATGTGTGCTTATTTGCGTTACTGTCACCTTCCTGTCCGCTTTGACCAGTCTGGCCCTTCTCCTCTGACCTCTCTCGTTAACAGGGTGTTTCTGCCCGCAGAACTGCTACTCACTGGATATTTTTTAGTTTTTCGCATCATTCTCTGCAAACTCTATAGTTTGTGCTCTACTGTTGTGTGTGAAAATACCAGGAAATCAGCAGTTTCTGAGATACTCCTTGGCTGGCACCAATAATCATTCCACGGTCAAAGTCACTTAGTTCATATTTCTTCCCCGTTCTGATATTTTGTCTGAAAAAGAGCTGGACCTCTTGACCGTGTCTGCATGCTTCTATGCATTTAGTTGCTGCCACATGATCGGCCGATGAAATATTTGCATTAACAAGCTGGTGTACAGCTCTGGAGTGTATGTATTATGCATGTCTCAATCTGTATATCGACATAGCCGGAGCCATTTTATAATTGCATTTAGTGGACGGTAAGTGGCAGAAGACCTACATAAACCAACTTAAAGGGTTTACATGTGAATGAATTACAAGACTAGTCAGCTGAGGGAGTCACAGCCGGTCCCATTATGACCTACTTACTTAAAATAGGTCTTCTGCCAACTTTCATAACTAGTAATGTAGATTCACTGTCAGAGTCGGTAATGAAACGACCATTTTTTTTAGCGGTGCAATGTGTCACAGAAAGGCTTTGCTGGAGATTTCTTCAGCAGCGAGTCTGTACCGCATCCCAGCGACCTTTTATCGCACTTAAAGCTTTTTGAAAAGGGCATTATCTCTCGCTGCAAACTGCAAGCAATGATTACAGCAGTGAATGTTCGGAGAATGCGCGGACATGTGATGCTATTCATTCTCACCTTCGATATGTACTCAGGGAGAAAATAATGAAAAAGAGACATGAAAAAGAAAATAGGTAGGAAGCGGAGGAGTTTACTGTATCCGAGGAAATCACAGCGGTACACAGTGAATGGAGACAGGTTGTTAAATGAATGTCATTATAATTGTGATGTCCCAATCCTTTTCTAATTGCACAGCGTACTCTGATGAATACAAAACACGTATTTATGGGGCTGTGGTTATGACAAACAGACAGAAACATTGATATGTCATGTTATTGCTTCAATGAATGACAATTAGCAAAGACATTAAAGTGAGGACAACTAGAAGTGATCCTCCCCCTCTCTGCACCCACCCCCTGGTTTTTACTGGGCTGGGTTAGGCTGGGTCGACATTCACCCCTTTCTGCACCCACCCCCTGGTCTCTACTGGGCTGGGTTAGACTAGCAGAGCGACATTCACCCTTCTCTGCACCGACCCCCTGGTTTCTACTGGGCTGGGTTAGACTAGCAGAGCGACATTCACCCTTCTCTGCACCCACCCCCTGGTCTCTACTGGGCTGGGTTAGACTAGCAGAGCGACATTCACCCTTCTCTGCACCCACCCCCTGGTCTCTACTGGGCTGGGTTAGGCTGGGTCGACATTCACCCCTTTCTGCACCCACCCCCTGGTCTCTACTGGGCTGGGTTAGGCTGGGTCGACATTCACGTAAAGTGGACGATTTGAACCGTCGTCGGCCCTGACCTTTTTAAATTGGAGCTGTTTATGCAGTTTGTCTCTCACACGTGATGGTTATTTCAACATTTGAGATTCTCAGGACCAATTAGCCCATTGATGTCCTCAGAGGAAGTTTTGAAATGCCTTTACTACACTTGTCAAGATAGTAGAGCTAATTACAAATCTGCTGAAATGGAATTTTGGTTGTACAGCCTGTTTTTTTTTTCTTTCCATACTATTTTTAGTAATTAATCACAAAGGGTTTCTTTCTACACCAAACAGAATGACCTCTGTAGTAACTATTTTTAGTCTTTAGTCAAATATGGATAAATGCATTGCTCTTCAGATCTGTATTGCAAGAGGTCACATGACTGTGTATGTGTGTCCGTGTGTGTGTGTTTCTGTGTGTCCGTGTCTGTGTGTGTATGTGTGTGAGTCCATGTCTGTGTGTGTGTCTGTGCATGTGTGTGTAAGTGTGTGTGTGTGTGTGTGGGTCTGTGTGTAAAGTGTGTGTGTGTATGTGTATGTGTGTGTGTGTGTATGGGTCTGTGTGTGTGTGTGTGTGTGTGCATGTGTGTGTAAGTGTGTGTGTGTGTGTGTGGGTCTGTGTGTAAAGTGTGTGTGTGTATGTGTGTGTATGGGTCTGTGTGTGTGTGTGTGTGTGTGTGTGTAAAGTGTGTGTGTGTATGTGTGTGTATGTGTGTGTGTGTGTGTGTATGGGTCTGTGTGTAAAGTGTGTGTGTGTATGGGTCTGTGTGTGTGTGTATGTGTGTGTGTGTGTGTGTGTGTGTGTGTGTGTGGGAATGTGTGTGTGTGTGTGTGTGTGTGGGTGTGTGTGTGGGTCTGTGTGTAAAGTGTGTGTGTGTGTATATGTGTGTATGGGTGTGTGTGTGTGTATGGGTCTGTCTGTGTGTGTGTGTGTTGAGACAGACCACACAGGGAGCAATGGAGCACTCAGGGTGTGCAGACATGTTGTTCTGTATGTCTGCCGGTGTGACTGTGGCTCCTTTGATGTGGCAGCAGGATGGGAGGCTGTGGAATAGTGAAATAAAACACTGTGCCTTTAAGAGAGGAGAGAGGAGGGGATACATCAGAGACACAGCTTACCCTCTCCCCACAACACAACACCACACAACACAACTCAACACAACACAACACAACTCGACACCACACCACACCACACAACACAACACGGCACAACACGACACGACACCACACAACAACACACAACACAACTCAACACAACTCAACACAACCCAACCCAACACAACACAACACCACACCACACCACACCACACAACACAACACAACACATTAACTTTCACTATAACACACACACACACACACACACGCATGCACACACACAACATTCATATAAGCACACAAACCTCACACAAACATCCATGCACACACGCTCACACACACCCACACTCACACATGAATAGGCACGCACACATTCCCACACATGTCCACACACACACACACACACACACACGCACACACACAAAGCTCCCAGGGCATGTTTTTCTTGACTTAGCGGCCTGCTCTCTGGCCAGGTTCTGAAATAGGTACGTCCTGCAGTAACTGCTGCCATGGCTCATTGTAGCAGACACATCGTTAGCCTGGGGTCTGCTAAGCGGCTGCAGTTCATTAACTTTGCGTTTGATAAGATAAACTCGCAAGACACATCCTTTCAGATTTCCTCCTTTCTTAAAACAACCGACAATACAGGATTTTTGCTTCTTTGGTGGAGGAAATTAGGTGGGAATGTGAAGTTTGATAAGCACAGAGGGATTGGAGAAATGCCTGTGAGCAGGAGCTACATTTTAGCCATATAAACCCAGACCGTATCCAGGTGGAAATGAGTGTCTGGGCAGACAGAGCCCTGGAGCGTGCTCCAGACACAGGGACCGGCCCGCTGCCTCGATGGCGGCGGGTTCTCTCCGATCCGGAAGAGCGCGCCCCTCACCCCCTGGGTTTAACACTGAAAACCCGCAGCGCGGTGCGTTCCGACTCCTCCTCATCCACGCCAGCGCCCGGGAGTCCAGGTTTAATGATTCGTGAGTCGGGTTCCATCGCAGCTGGGGGTCACACGGGTTGGTGTTGTCCAAGGGAGGGGTTCATTAGCAGGGCACTACCCTCCCCATTGCAAATTCCGTTAGATCACGGTCCCGTTGTCTCTGTCTGTTTAGCCACGATGAGATCTGCACAGCAGTTGGGCCCTTAAGCAAGGCCCTGAACCCTGCATTGCTCCATGGGGGATTGTCCCCTGCTTAATCTAATCAAATGTATGTTGCTTTGGATAAAAGCATCAGATAAATAACAAATTATTTATTTTTTTATTTGGGGAACATTGCAATGATGGAAAAGCGTTCTGAAGTGAGAAACAAGAAAGAAATATGGATAACAAGTCTTTAGAATTAAATAAATGTGAATTTTAAGATGATTTATTATGTGCTTTCTTTCACTTGATTAACCCCATCGGGAACCCACTAATTACTCCTCTCCATAAAGATCATTCAAATGACAAACTATCGAAAAGCATTTTAACAAGCAGAGTACAAGGAAATACTATTTTTCCAAGCGAATGGTGTACATGACTGCAGGGTTTTTTCAATGGGCTAATGGTGATTGTATTTAATTTGAGCCAGGATTAATGTACGCAAGAGGCTGTATGGGGTTCATAGTGATTTCAATTTTGTCTCGATTTGATTATATCAATTTATTTAAAACAAGGACAGTTTCCCATGCAAGCTAATGTATCGAGTCAGCAACTATAAAACGCAAGCGTTTATTGCAGCCCTAATGAGAGGGGGGAAACCATACAGAAATGTTGGTTTGTGCTTCCTCGTCTGCGTGTGTGTGTGTGCCTGTGTGTGTGTGCGTGTGGGTGTGTGCGTGTGTGTGTGGGTGTGTGTGTGTGGGTTTGTGCGTATGTGTGTGGGTGTGTGCATGTGTGTGTGTGTGTGTATGTGTGCGTGTGTGCGTGTGCGTGTGTGTGTGTGTGTGGGTGTGTGCATGTGTGTGTGCGTGTGCATGTGTGTGTGTGTGTGGGTGTGTGCGTGTGTGCATTTGTGTGTGTGTGTGCATGTGTGCGTGTGTGTGAGTGTGTGTGTGTGTGTCTGTGTGCATGTGTGAGTGTGCGTGCGTGTGTGTGTGTGTGTGTGTGTGTGTGTGTGTGTTAGAACATCAGCATTGACGTCCTTGAACTTTTACAGTTTAATAAATTCTAATTAGATGGTGGGAGAGAGCTCACGAAAGACATATTTTACACTTTGCTGATTAGTGTGAAAATACATACGCCCTGGAAGACTTCTGCAGGGAGAGCTCATTACCTCCTCCTTCTGAGAGGAGTGTCCCGGGGAGTGGGGACACTGTCAGCTGTGCTGGCCAGCCATGGAACACTCCTGAAATGTTTTATCTCCAGTATAATGTCAGCTCATAATGGTATAATAATAATAATAATAATAATAATAATAATAATAATAATAAATAGTAATAACAAATAATAAATACATTCTCATATCAGAAGTTTGAGATTGTAAATATGTGTGTGTGTGAACAGAGAGTTCAGGTCATGTTACCTCAATCAGAAACCCCTTCATTTACCCCCTTCTTTATCTTTGTGTGCACTGACTTCTGATGAGGAGTGCGGCTCTCTCACTGACAGGCTGGGGGAGTGGAGCTCTCTCACTGACAGGCTGTTTGGGGGAGTGGAGCTCTCTCACTGAGAGGCTGTTTGGGGTAGTGTAGCTCTCTCACTGACAGGCTGTTTGGGGGAGTGGAGCTCTCTCACTGACAGGCTGTTTGGGGGAGTGGAGCTCTCTCACTGACAGGCTGTTTGGGGGAGTGGAGCTCTCTCACTGACAGGCTGTTTGGGGGAGTGGAGCTCTCTCACTGACAGGCTGGGGGAGTGGAGCTCTCTCACTGAGAGGCTGTTTGGGGGAGTGGAGCTCTCTCACTGAGAGGCTGTTTGGGGGAGTGGAGCTATCTCACTGACAGGCTGTTTGGGGGAGTGGAGCTCTCTCTCACTGACAGGCTGGAGGAGTGGAGCTCTCTCACTGACAGGCTGTTTGGGGGAGTGGAGCTCTCTCACTGACAGGCTGTTTGGGGGAGTGGAGCTCTCTCACTGACAGGCTGTTTGGGGGAGTGGAGCTCTCTCACTGACAGGCTGTTTGGGGGAGTGGAGCTCTCTCACTGACAGGCTGTTTGGGGGAGTGGAGCTCTCTCACTGACAGGCTGTTTGGGGGAGTGGAGCTCTCTCTCACTGACAGGCTGGGGGAGTGGAGCTCTCTCACTGACAGGCTGGGGGAGTGGAGCTCTCTCACTGACAGGCTGTTTGGGGGAGTGGAGCTCTCTCACTAACAGGCTGTTTGGGGGAGTGGAGCTCTCTCACTGACAGGCTGTTTGGGGGAGTGGAGCTCTCTCACTGACAGGCTGTTTGGGGGAGTGGAGCTCTCTCACTAACAGGCTGTTTGGGGGAGTGGAGCTCTCTCACTGACAGGCTGTTTGGGGGAGTGGAGCTCTCTCACTGACAGGCTGTTTGGGGGAGTGGAGCTCTCTCACTGACAGGCTGTTTGGGGGAGTGGAGCTCTCTCACTGACAGGCTGTTTGGGGGAGTGGAGCTCTCTCACTGACAGGCTGTTTGGGGGAGTGGAGCTCTCTCACTAACAGGCTGTTTGGGGGAGTGGAGCTCTCTCACTGACAGGCTGTTTGGGGGAGTGGAGCTCTCTCACTGACAGGCTGTTTGGGGGAGTGGAGCTCTCTCACTGACAGGCTGTTTGGGGGAGTGGAGCTCTCTCACTGACAGGCTGTTTGGGGGAGTGGAGCTCTCTCACTGACAGGCTGTTTGGGGGAGTGGAGCTCTCTCACTAACAGGCTGTTTGGGGGAGTGGAGCTCTCTCTCACTGACAAGCTGTTTGGGGGAGTGGAGCTCTCTCTCACTGACAGGCTGTTTGGGGGAGTGGAGCTCTCTCTCACTGACAGGCTGTTTGGGGGAGTGGAGCTCTCTCACTGACAGGCTGGGGGAGTGGAGCTCTCTCACTGACAGGCTGTTTGGGGGAGTGGAGCTCTCTCACTGACAGGCTGTTTGGGGGAGTGGAGCTCTCTCACTGACAGGCTGTTTGGGGGAGTGGAGCTCTCTCACTGACAGGCTGTTTGAGGGAGAGCTTCCTTCATGTCAGTGGAATATCACAAATTGCCTTTTAGTTTATTTCTTTATTTTTCTGCTCTATATATTTTCAGAATGAAAGGGAAATGTATCGATTCATCAGATGAATCTCCGCCTGCATTGCCTTTGGTGTTTTAAAGGTGCCATGTTGTGGAAAATGACATTTCCCATGCCATGCAGATTATAAAGGAGTTGTGTGTCCTATAAACGTATCAAAAGAGTACCCCACAGAAATCCACACAATCCGTATTAAGAAACTGCATTTAAATGAGCCATAACTTTGTGACTTCACAACTATGCATATATCTGCCTTCAGCATGGCCCATCCAGAAATCCAAGTGCTCAGCATAAACAGTATTCAATTTGCTGCAGAGCTAGCCAGCCAATCAGAACATTCAGAGTCATATTAATGAGCCTTAAAGACACAAGTCACTAAAACTGCCTTTTGTTGGTAAAGGTCACGGGAGGCACTGCAAAATAGACATTACATTACATTACATTACACTGCATTGCATTACATTACATTACATTACATTACCTTGCATTGCATTACATTACATTACATTACATTACATTACATTAAATTGCATTGCATTGCATTACATTACATTACAAGGCATTTAGCAGACACTCTTATCCAGAGTGATGTACCACAAAGTGCAACATGATGGTCTTCTTATGGATATCAGGACGTAAAACAGCGCTACTCAACTCCACATGGGCCGCAGTGTCTGCAGGCATTTGCTTCAACCGTGCGCTACACCACCTGATTTCACTCATTAGCTTATTATCTGGAAAGTGAAATCAGGTAATGTAGCGCAGGGTCGGAGCGAATACCCGCAGACACTGCGGCCCTGAAATGAAACATCTGAAAAGGTGTATGATATGGGACCTTTTACGTTTCTTCTTTCGTGGATTTGCAAAAACAAAAAATCATCAAGATTTTAGTTCCAATTGTACATATTTGGCTGCAGTTATGTGTGCCTAGTCCTGCATTTGTGCATAACCCTATGAAGAGATTATTTAATGTTTTTTCGTATTTTTTCAGAATCCAGAAGCCAGTGTTCTCGAACTCCATTGCGTACGAGCCATGGCTGTTTCTCCAGCTTTGGAATGTTCAGTTTAGAACAGCTAAAGGGCGAATCCCCCAATTAGAGCAAGTGCTTCCAAAAGCAACGGTAATGACTCTTTCATTGTCAGTGGCTAGCATTACAGTGAGCCTATTTGTGACTTTAATGAGGGAAAGCTGTTGGCTGGACAAACAGTGTTGTTCTTCATTAACTCTAGTTCTGAATGAGCACTTGTAAAGCATTGTTAGCACCTTCACATGGGGCAGTGCTGCCCAATTCCTAGGAGTAACCTCAGGCAAGTCTGTTAATCCAAGGGCTGATCCAGTCATGAACCTGGATAGATGCTGCAGCCAGTTGTGGGCATGAAGACTAGCGATTGATACACCTGTCCGAGAAACATTCGAGCAGCAAATCGTCCAATTACTTTTGGTCCCCTAAAATTGGGGGAAATATGTATAAAAAGGACTGATAACCCAATATGAATGTGAAACCCCTCAAGTGAAAGCTGAATGTATGCTCTTTAACCACATAGTGATCATCTTATTTCAACAAAAAATGTGTCACTGTCCAAATACTTTTGGACTGCATTTTTCAATGTTATGGCTATTTATCATCTCCTGCTTTCTGACTTATTGTTCCTGATTTGAATCAGAGCACTGTAAAAACCCAAAAATAAGCCAGTCTCAATGATTTAGTGTTATGTTTAGACGAAAAAATCTTATTTATATTACTTTTGCTGCATAATTTTATTGTATTGACAAAGTGGTGAAGCAGTTTTACTGATTTCAAGATCTGCCAATGGGGTAAGAAAAAAAGCAAACAGTAGCTTTTTCTACTTGAGTGAAAAAAAACGGTATATTTTTAAGTCTCATTACAGGACTAAAACCCTCGTTAAGACAGGTTTTTTCTGCAGTGAGAAATGCCCGGCCGTCATGCGGGACATTGTCTGCGATGCAGCAGCATCCGAGCCCAGCGGGATTATGGGATGTGTGCGGTACGATGCGCTATGGCGACGGGCGCACACGCCGAATGGTTAATTGAGTGAATTAATGGTGTGTGCCGGTGTCGGGCAGGCGTGTGAGATCCACACATTATGAAAACAATTAACATGTCACACTCACTGTGCCCTTCACTGTCTTTTCCCCTAATAAGCACACACACTCACACACTCTCATACACACACACTCACACACACACACTCACACACACTCACACACACACACACACACTCACAAACACACACACACACACACTCGCACACACACACACAGAAACACACACACTCACACACACGCACACACTCACACACACACACTCTCACACACACACACACACACACTCACACACACACACCCACACACTCACACACACACACACACTCACACACACACACACTCACACTCACACACTCAGATACGCACAGACACACACACACACACACACACTCACAAACACACACACACACACTCACACTCGCACACACACACACAGAAACACACACACACACACTCTCACACACACACACACACACTCTCATACACACACACACACTCACACACACACACACTCACACACTCAGATACGCACAGACACACACGGTGTTGTGGTTGTGCTGAAAGCAGGAGGGCTCACACTGTCCCTTTCACTGTAACCTTTGACCTTTCACCCAACCAGCCCCTGTCATCCGTGGCAGAGAAGGTTAAATGGTGTCTGTATGACATCTGCCCACGATGCACAGACGCCTGATACGCAATGTCACGGCTTTGTGTTTATTTATTTCATTTACCCAGACTGCTCAGCGGCCGGGCGCTGACTGATCCAGGCCTGCAGGGCACGGCCGAGCCGTTGTCTGATTGTTCTGCACTAAGTGTGACCTATTTAAGCACGCTTTGCTGGCGAAGTGGAAAGGGCCCGTCTCCGTCTCCCCCAGACGTCTGACAAATTTGCAAACGGTCCTGTTGAAGTACGTCCACGAGCCCTTTCGTCAGCTCCGCGTCTGTCATTTTTTAACCCGCCGGTAATCTTGCCTGCTTCATAGCGCAGCCTTTTGTATTGCAGAAATTGCAACTGAAGCCATAAAGAGGTCAATGTGCAGTCGCAAAGCAAAACATTTCTGGCTTTTGTACGGCGGTATTCATTGGCAAACAGCCCTGTAACCCTGATGACTGATGCTGAGAGGGGTGGGGATTGGCTGTGAAGGAGGGCAGGCTGAGAGAGGCCGTGACTGCTGTTGGTCATCCGGGAGAGACCTGCACTCTTGAAACCAGTTTCTTTGCACCGATGGGGAGTCTATGCTGCAGAAGTATTTTAATGCCAGTCCCCAGCAAAAAACCAGTAATTACTGTTGGTCATAATGAAATGCATGATGTTGTCGATCTAACAATGTGTGATGGTTCCTCTTAATTTCCAGTCCAAAGGCTGAACATTTTTGGGAACCCCTGTTTTAATGAGCTTGTTAATTACCTGAAAAGGGACTATTTTAGGTTGTGACCGAATTATAAATCCAGTTCTCATATTGGCCATCTACACTGTTTAATATGTCTCACCCTTTCCTCCTCAACTAATGTGCGGTGAGCAGGCTGGTTCAAAATGGCTGCCGTGCATCACCCAGGTGTGTGCTAGTTTATGTGAAGCTAGTCCCCTCCCTGTCCCTGTGGAGCCATGACATTGAGACAATGGGCAATCTTCTTCTTCTCCTCTTCCTCCTCCTCCTCCTCCTCCTCCTCTTCCTTCTTCTTCTTCTTCTTCACACATCCAGCTGCATGTCTTAAGCAACAAATTGTTATCCACATAAATGTCCAATTAAGATTTTTTAGCAAATAGTCAACAATGCATTTGTTGAAGCAGTAATGGCAGCTCTTCATTGGTTAATTATACAGAACCCCTTACTTGTGAAATGCTCCTGGTATTAAAATGAAGCATTGCCGTATATTACCGTGTTTGCATACTATAAAGAGCCTGTTCAGTGGGAAGTTTAACGCGGTGTAAACTGAGATTTTAATGACTTGTTCACTTGTGTGAGAGGCGTGCTATACCTTGTGGGAAAGGAGTCACAAGCTTGGGGATTATTATCTACCCCCGGATGGCACAAGCATTGTGTTTCATTAAAGGCCACAAGATAGTGTTTGTTGTCTGTGGGATTCTAGGGTATCAGCTTCTGTTTGGTTGGGATTTTAAGCATGTGTACTGGATTGTAGACATTTTACAAATGACACTGAAAGCATATATTCACGGTTTGCAATAAAAAGAACAAAATATGTAGCTGAAGACAGTCATATTCTTTTTTTTTTCTTTTTTTTTCTGCAATGTTGAGATATATTGGCCCCAAATAAATCAATAAATATATAAAAGTATGCATATATACTATAATATTTTATATATAGTATTGTTATTATTATTACAAAAATGGCATTGAAACGTGCTGTATATTGTGAGAAGCCTCACGCACAGAGTTTACATCGTTCTCATCTGAATGAGGAGCAATGTGAGCGGATAGTCACTTCCAGTGTGCTGTTCCATTCTTTGCCTTAAATTAGCACACGGGTCATTAATAGCAAAATATGATGAAAATAGGACAATTCATCAAATCCAAACTGGTTAATGTTCTATAAATATTTCAGTTGTCCAAACTTTCTTCTGGGGGATAGCGATTTAATGAAATGTTTGGATTTGTGGTGTCAGCATTATTCACGAGCATCAGCCGAGGGTTTTAATCGGAGAGCATGGAGGGGCGGTTATATTTTCATACATATTTGATGTACTCGGTTAATTGTGCGCTGTCTAGCGTATGAGTGACGGTGCCCTTGTCCGCTCTGCTTTTAAGTGGTCCTGGGAATTTAAAGCAGTGTCGTTTTCATCAAAACTGTTTGGGTGACCAAGAGAAGAGAGAGATGTAATCTATTCTATGAAATAAGTACTTGTTAATGGCATTACAAAAAGAGTTTTTTTGCTACAATGGGCAATTTTGCTTTGAGGATTTCATTAAAATGCATGAAATTTCAAGATGGAGTAAGATGTTTTTTTATTTTGGCTCAAGCCTTTTTTCCCTGCTCTGATAAATTAAAATGCAACAAAGTGCTTTGCACTTGGTTCCTTTGCCTTTGGGTTCCAGGTACTTAGAAGGTTTAATATTAACATAGACGTGGAGGCAGAGGGTGAGTTTGGTGCTAAACATTCCAGGAGCTGAAAATATAAACTTACAATTATGACCTGTTCTACCATAATCAGTCGTAAGTCGCGAGGGCCAATTTAACTATTGACTTTCTTAATCTGCATGTCTTTGTGACAAATTCAGAGTAAAAATATAGTTTTTAAGCTTTTAAACATGAAGATGTCAAAGTGAATGTAACACCGGAGTTGTTCGGAGGCCAGCCAGCTTGTCACCGTTCACTAGTCACA
This sequence comes from Conger conger, assembly GCF_963514075.1. Lineage (NCBI taxonomy): Eukaryota > Metazoa > Chordata > Actinopteri > Anguilliformes > Congridae > Conger > Conger conger. The sequence goes on from NC_083777.1 coordinate 2,118,454, forward strand.
AACAACCACATCTGCTGCATTTGTGGCTACATATTAATTTTTCATGGTCTAAATTTCTTGATATCAAGTGAAAATGTTCAGAGTAAAAATATAGTTTCACAGGCTTAATACAAAAGATCAGAAGTTATAGCCCAGTTTGTTAGCCCAGTGTCGGTAGTCTTCCAGCCTCATGCAATGGGTGAAACTTTGAAGCCATTTTCTCTCAATACTGTGTGCAACCACTGTCCATATTTTTAAAGTAAATTCTCATTTTTGGAGTGTACCAAAGATGCCATCAAATGCCATACCTCCTGAAATGACTGTTCATTAATGAGGCTTATGATTGAAAATGGAATATGTAATGAAGCTTATGACTCATACTATTAAACTCTGTCATGTATTTAAGGAAATATACAAACATTGATGCTTTTCAGTTTCTTTTTTTAATTATCCATTTAACTGATTATTTTATGCATGAGGAGTTAAGGATTCATTGGGATTAAGGATAATTATTTAAATGTTAAGGTATCAATTATGTACTGTCACTGAAATAATAATAATAATAATAATAATAATAATAATGTTTGTGTCCATCCAATATACAGATACAATATAGTGCAATCATATTCTCTTTTCCAAATAGTAACCCACTTGGATTCCAATCTTTTGGTTTGTTGTAGTTCAGTATCAGTCACAAACATGTTCCCTGAGTTTCATTCGAGGGTGATTTATTTTACTTCCTTGTTTCCTGTGCTGCTTTGGTAGCAGAGGGAAATAAATCTAAAAAAATAATCTAATCTAACAATAAAAGCAGAGCCTTTCCATCCACCTTTATTCACAAAACGCACGCAAACAGTACAGTGTGTTGTGCTCTCGCCACTGCTAAATCCACACAACGCGAAAGCCAACACCTGCAGGAGGAAACACATTCATTTCACGTGCTTCTGCTGACCCCATATATGTTCAGCCCTACATATTACACAGATGTAGGCTATCATTTTCCAAGCCTGTTACTGTAGTTTGTTGAGTTAAAATATTACACCAATGCAGGCAATCACCTAGCCAAGCCTGTTACTGTCGGTTGTTGAGTAAAACTATTACACCAATGCAGGCAATCACCTTGCCAAGCTTGTTAAGATGTTGAGGCCATGACAAAATGAGGGAGACCACACAGGGAAATTACAGAGCAAAAGTCCTTTATTTAATTTTTTTTTAATTTTCCAAGGTGTGGCCTTGAGGTCTGGAGGTGTGAAAGCCGCTCGACTCTCTGCAGTGAATGCGTGTCCTGGGAAGAGCGAAAAGCCTCACCATGAGCGCTGTAGGATAAAACAAACAAACACGTGCAGAGAGAACGCAAGCAACAAAACAACCAGCCAGCTCCCCCAAAATAGGAAACAGCTTTTTTAAAGAACAGGTGTGCATCGTGATTAAAAGATGCTCCACCCAGACTCGCCCACCAGCCTCCTGTTAAAAATAGACAAGCGCACCCCAGAAACAGAAAGAAGAACTGGAGGGAGCCGTGACAAAATATAATAAGAAACCCCGAAATAAAGAAAGGCAAGTGGAAGAGCTCCTGTGGTCTGCACTGGTTTTGTCAGGATTTTGAGCCCAGTCCCTTAGGGAGTAGCATTTATGAAGCCAGTATGACAGTCTCTTTGGGTTGGAAAAGACTTGTTTTAGACAGAATTGCTTTACCAGACTGGGACATTTTTTTGTGTTGCCTAGCTGTGAAAAAATGCAACAGGAGCGTAACTGAAAGTGACCATCGGCTATCTCCGGTATGACGACGCGGTTTTGAACGACGACCCTTCCTTCTTCTCTGAAGAGGTGTTACGTAAGGGAGAGATGGGGATGAGACACGCGTCGCTGGTTTCCCTTTGAGCGCTTTACCTCCATGCCGCAGGAGATGCGGAGAGGCCTGAGATCATCAGGCTCGAGCGGAACTGTTTGTCCCGCGTCCTCTGGAATGGCGGTTTCCGGGGAAGCCTGTACATGCTGATGCGCCCCTCCCGCGTGAGCATCGGATGTTCTCTTCTCCCCCGGCTGACTCCTGACACCCCCAGGTCCGAGCGATGAGGGGAGGCATTTAGAAAGAGCTGATGCACGGCATTATGGGAGGCCGGCCACTCAGCTAACCAATAACAGAGCACGACAGCTAACGTTCCCTTCCTCGCGGTTGACACATAGTCACTTGTCAAGTGTGTGCTCAGTGGTTTTTTGTCTTTTTGTCTTTGGTGTTTACAGGGACAATGTCCTCTAACATGTCAGCCAGTACTAGGATAAAGACAAAACCTGCAAGCGTGCGAAACCTAAGGTCTGTTTGGCAGGTCGAGCACTGGAGGACTGCAAGCACATAAAAAACTTTTTGGATTTTGGGTTGGGAGGTGAAGGTACTGGAGTCACTTAAATGTGTGCTCAGTGTTTTTTTTGTTTTTTTTTCTCTTTTTGTCTTTGATGTTTATAGTGACAATGTCTTTAAGCATGTCAGCCAGTGCTAGCATAAAGACACAATCTGTGAGCGTGTGAAACTCCTGGTCCATTTTGGCACATCAAGCAACAGGGATTGGAAGCCGATAAGAAATTCTGTTTGATTTTGGGTTTGGGAGGTGAAGGTAGCACAGAATGTGGCGGATTTCTCGCTTGACAGATGCGATGTCTGGCTCTTGGCAGAAGCTAACTGGCCTTCTTGTGGGAGCTGTGTGTCCTGAACAGCACATACAAAACAAGCCTGTCCACTTCTCTCAGCAACAGCAAAAGGGCTTACATTCTAATACCTGATTTATCTGGAGGAGTGCGGAACACCAGCAGCCATTTTAATTGTGTTCTCTCTCTCTCCTGCCATGATAATTGCCTGTTGTTTAGCTATACAGTAGCAGGGGTAAATAAATAAATAAATAAATAAATAAATGATCGTGACAGACAATGGCCTTGACTGTTTTGTCTGGCTTTTTGAGCTGAATAAAACTTCAGAAAATTATTCAGGGCTTGTTCTGCTTGGATGCAGAAACCAAATTTCCACATTTGGCAAGAAGGTGCAGGCTCTGCCTGTCCCTGGCAGTGGGGGATGATGGCTGCAAATCCAGAATGTCACTAAATTTTAAATGAACGGAACGGAGCAGAAGCACCGTGAAAAGACGCTCGTTTTAAATAATTGCTAAGGCGTCACATCTGAAGTGAAGTGTGGGGAAAACTATAGGGTTTAGGAAGAAGAACGATTCCCCAGGGAGCCTCTACAATAGTTTATCCGCACTTGCTGCGTGTGTTAGCGGAGCAAGGTATAAAATAATCGAACCAGCTAACAGAGTGAATTATACACACTTGCACCTTCAACTGCTTTTTTCTTTTCACGAAGGATGACGTGTCTTTAAAGGAAAGGCAACCTACATATGTGTAGTTTTCTTTCAAAAAAGCCTCGCTTGTGTGTTTTCACCAGGAGCAACGCTTCAGCATGTAGGTTGAGAACATCGAGGCCAGGTCTCTTCACAGGCCTTGAGGGCCGAGAGCTGCTGGTTTTCAACACTCGCTGTACCAGGGAGTCAGGTGCAAAGACATTCTAGCCAATCAGTAGCACTAATTGTTCAGTTTAATTGCCCGGGAGAAAGGAAAACCAGGGCTGGATTTGGATTCGAGGGCCAGATTTGACTTTGTTTTGGTCTCAGACCAGATGAAATTGCCTGTCTTGACTTCACTCAGGAGATGTGCTGAAATGGCAGCTCTTCCTGGTTCATGAAATCCGTTTCCATATAGCATCACTCTGCGGCCCCTCTGCTGACTGGCCGAGCCACTGAGGGATTATAGTGTTTAAGAGCATCCCTGGGATTACATCATTCAGTTTTTCTGTGGATCAAATAGGAATAGGAACATGCCGTTATACCATAAGGAAAAATTGTATTGAAGAACTGTATCGTCTGTGAACAACGTCGTGTTTGTATGTGTTGATTCGTCCAAAGACTATATTATTCCCCTTTAAGAGATTATTATTATTATTATTATTATTATTATTATTATTCCAATTTCAGTGTTAGTGTCTGAATGGTACTGCAATTCACATGGAAATTCTGCGTGCATAATGTTTAAAATGTATAATTATACATCCCTTTCCAAATGAATGCGTTATAATCCAAAGTAGCCCATACCTAAACCTATATTTATAGGAACATGATGTTGATATACATGTGCACTCTGCTCTTCTGTTCTACATCGTTATGGTATGTGAATGCAGCTCGTGTAATCACTGTATAAAATAACCAGTGGTAACAGCACAAAATGTGTTTGTATCGGATACATTTTGCGGTGTCTTGGAAAGATGTAAAGGTACCGGATGTGCCGTGCAAAAATTACGGCCCTCTGCCGCGCACGGTGTTTTGACTAGGCTGCAGATGGGCCCTCGCGGAGAGCGCAGCTGATGCGTGTGGTGTGACTGGGAGCTGGCGATTCCTCCTCCGCAGGGTAAGGCGACGAAACCCGCCGGCCTGTCGGTTCCCCGGAGCACTCTACCGTCGGGCTTTCGCAGCCGCGACATTGCTACGCAGCGCTCTGTTTTGATAACGTGAGAGCTCCATCTAGGTTGTCCCGAGCGGTATTGCGAAGTGCTTTCATTATTTAATGCATAAATATCCGCTCGGACTGTATTTTTTTTTTCTTTCTTTTTTTCCTTTTTTATTTGCATTTGCATGAAAATACGAAGAGCCTTTCCAATACCTTCTTTATATAATCATGTATTATAATGATCATATAATTATCATTATAACTAGTTTTCCGCTGAAATGTTTAACTGAGAAAGTATGGATGGATAGCTACTTGATTGGTATTCATTCCTAATGACTTATTCAAACGAGCAAATGCTTGTTCTTGGACATACATTTGGTTTAGCAGCCGTTCGGAAGGCTGTTCACAGCCGGCATTGTTTCGCCCTTGAAGCTTTGAAATACATAAATGCAGCTGTCCTGTAAAAGTAACATTTGTTTTATTCGCTTGCCTGCAAAGATATGGACATGATTTATATAACGTAACAGAACATATGCCGTACAGCATGTGCATGTGTTGAAAGCACGAAGCCGAAATTAAAAAGCATTTCGTTGGGAGAGTCGAACATTTTTCCTGTGATTCGACGTATTTCCCCATTAGTGGGTTGAAGCGACGGAGTTGGGCGACAAGGGATAATACTGCGTCTCCTCCCTCTGTTTATGTTCAAAAAGGCTAATATGTGCGCGCAAGAAGTTGAATGAATGCTGTCATGATGAAGCCAATTTGTTGTTACCGCCTACACTATTCTGTTTGACACTGGAAATCTGATTTACTTCCGCCTTTTATAGAAATGTAGTTGTATTGAAACTGAATTGAATATTACAGTGTGCAGCATCAGTCCGCAGGCGTATTCTGCTCAGGACAAAACAGACAAAAGGAAGAGAAAGCAGAGGGAAGCAGAATAGCCCATGATGCAGGGCTGCATGCCCTACAGGATTTTGTCTATGGTGTAATTTTGTTGGCCGAATGATTTTTAGCTTCTGAACAGCCTGTTTATATTTCTGCCAAGATACAAGCTGAACTTCTTATTGGTCAGGAAACAGCCTGTATCTGTATTGATCATGGCTAAGATAATGTTTTATTCATGGCACTGGTCAGAATATTTCAAGTTTCTACTTTTTAAATGTTTTGACAAATTGAAGCGCTTATGGGAATTTGATAGTTTTTTTTCTTTTTAAAGTTATCCCTTTAAAAAAAACTACAGTTGTAAATACACATACAGTCTGTGTTCGAATATAGAATATAGAATAAATAAACCTTAAAAACATACTGTTTCCAAACTAGATCCAATTATTCAGCTAGTGGTAAAATAAACAAAGGAACAAAATTAAACCATAAAATGTAAAGTAACAACTTGAGAAACATGCTCATGGATTAAAAAATGTATTTAGCATTTCACCATTTGTTTTGAGTTTTTTTCTGAGCAGATCGTCAGCAAGATGGATTATCACTTTTTATACATCATCGTATATTTGCTAATATAAGTCAGGTTGAGTCATATGCGTGCATTGTGAATAAACCTCTGGATACATAACATCTGCGGAACAAGGACATGTCGAGTCGGACCCGTTCTGCTGTGCCATTCAGTAAAACACCACGGCTCAAAGTGTGATTCCTCCATATGGCTGGCAGAGCATTATTCTGATAGTGTGAAATGGTTTCAAACGGTTTCCAGGTAATAAATAAGTGAAAACCCTCAAACAGTCTCCCAGGTAATTGCTTGTTTCAGAATGCGGGACCATTACGAGACAAAAGACAATAATTAGCAGGTACACAGAGCCGCGAGTTCCTTCCCCATAGACCGGGATTTAATAGAGCATCGGTGTATTTAGCTAAATTAATCACATCATCCAGAATATTTTAAACACAACTCCACTGGAACACAGATGTGGGGGAACAGTGATAGTTTTCATTTGTGACAGCATGCTACATTTCTGGAACATTCTGTAAAAGCTTTCATTTTGTAACTAAATTCGAAATTGGTTTCATTTCTATATAGCATACTATGTATTTTTTGTTTCTTCTCGCCTACCTAAAGTACTGTATGGCCTGGAGTCAATCAACATTGTGTCCATGACATTGACTAATGACAGCACTGTTTATTAGAACAGCTCAACTATGACCAGAAATAACATCACCACAGCTAGGGAGAAAGGGTGATTGAAAAAGAAAAATCTTCATCATATTACTATCGTATATATGTCACCATGTTACTGTGCCACCGAGCTGCAATATCTATCTTATTGCAGTGTAAGAGAATAAGTGGTTCCCCAGTGCCTTGGCCAATTAACAATCTGGTTCACTCAGTTCTGACCATCCAGACCAATGAATCCCATCGCAGCTGGCTTGTGGTCCAAGTCTATACAAAATGGCTGCCGTTCATCACTCATATGTAAGTGCTGCAGATGAATGGTGGTTGAAGTGAGTGACCGTACATCATTGTGATGTGCAGGGATGAAAGACAATATTGAACCACAATCTTTTATATAGTGGACTCCAGCATTACTGGCACCTTTCATAATAATAAAGAAACATTTATCTAAAAAGGAGGAAATTACAAATCAAATGTTCTTCTCTGATCAAGAAGGCCATGTCTGAATTTTATCTGTCTACTACTAAATACATTCAATGACCCAAAATAATTCTGGAAATCCATTAAGTCAATGTCTGCAAACAGAAACAGCCACCAGTTACCGACTTGTGTTATGAAGGACTTGGTTGCGATTTATGATTATTCTGAAATGCTGAATTGCTTTAATGAGCACTTTGTATCTTCTGGCTTGTTATAATTACCGACCAATCTTGAAGCTCTTTCCAATAGCTAAAATACTTGGTTTTAGAATAAAAGCATAGCACAATATCAGCATCCATGAAGGTGCTAAATTATATTTCAAATGCACAAACAGCACTGTGTCTTGCTTTTTCTCTTTTTTTTAAAGATCTTTCCCAATTATTCAATATTAGTTTTATATAATATAATATGTATATTAGTTAATATAGGGATTTATATATTTATATTAGTTAATATAGGGATTTATATATTTATATTAGTTAATATAGGGATTTCCAATGATGCCTGGTTTGTGAATTATCTTTCTGATAGAACTCGGAGCACACAATGTGATGGTCACACTTCACACATGCTCTCTGTCTGCAAGGGTGTGCCACAGGGTTCAGTTCTTGGGCCGCTCTTATTTACTTAAATAGTGCCCCTGGATCAATGGCAGCAAAACATCTCTACAACATCCCACTTCCATATTTTTTGCGATCAAAAAATCTTTATTCAGAAAAGTATTCACATTTAACAGTATATCTCTGCCTTTCCCCTCCAAACACTTCTGAATTGACAGTTACCTAATTTTTATACTCCAGTGAAACAGGAAGCAATGGAATGATACAGTGCAGTCCATAAGTACTTGGACAGTGGTACAATTTCTTTTTTTTTGGCTCTGTACTTCAGCACCAACAATGGATATGAGATTAATGTGCAGACTGTCATCCTTATTTTGATGGTATTTACACCCATATTGGGTAGTCTAGGAAATACATTTATTTTTATATATAGACCCCCAATTTTATTGGGCCAAAAGTAATTGGACAGCTGGCGTTTTAGCTGAGTCTGATTAGACAGGTGTATTTAATCGCTTTATAAGAAAGCTTTCAGTATCTTGTCTTGATTCTTGGCTTTTGAATTGCTTTGAGAGTCTGTTATTTGTGGTTGTCAACATGTGTAATTATAATGTTTATCATATGGTTTGCTAATGTAGAACAGTTCATGTAATTGATACATTAGCTTATACCAGACTAACTAGGTTAACTAGAACATTACTAATGAAAGGTTAATGTTTTGCTTAATTGATGAATTTGTACATCAAATACTTCATGTTAACAAGTCATGTACCCTTATTGTAAAGCGTGACCAAATGTTAGACTTGCCATGATGAAACCTATCCAGCTGGCTGTCAAACTAGGACAAAATATGTCTCTTCACTAGTTAACAATCTCCCACCGGAACACATTTCCCCATCCGCTGTCAATGACTCTCTGACGCACAATTCCCCTCTCACACCGCTGTGGAGGGCATTGCCTAACAGCTAATCGCTACACCCCGTGCCTGTTTTTCGTGCTGGCGGCGGCGTTGATGCCTCTTTACCTTACTCTCCATCATAATTAGCTGTGTGGAAGGGAGAAGCAGGCAGACGTGAAAACCGCCCGTCCCCAAACGAACGCGAGGATTATTTCCGCCTGTTGGTCTTCGGTTTCAGGAAGAGTCAGTGGGCACGCTCTGTTAGGTACAGTACACTAATCATGGCTAAATATTTTGCCAGCACTTCCTCTTCCAGAGAAACCACGGGGAGATGAGCCAGAGGTCCAAGAAGGGAGCGGGATTGAGAGTATTGGTGTGCTTTCGTGTTTTTAATTCTGTGTGTTTTGTTACCTGAGACTCGCCATCTCAGCTCTGAATGTGGAAAGAGCGATTTAGCGGTAATGGAGTTTAGCTCATTAAGATCCGTGTGTGTGTGGCGGTTTTAGTGGCAAGCAGGTGTGTAGGCAGGCTCAGGATCCTGTGTGTGGGTGTGCGTGGGTGGCAGGATATTAGCTTGACGGAAATCCTTGCAAGTACGGTCTCATTTCATGCAAGGTTAGCCACGTCAATCACATGACAGCGCCAGGCTTTTACAGCCTTTCAATAAAATTGCACACGGAAGGCGTCTAGGACAGAGACGGCAGCGCAGAATCTTTTTTAATCATCATCAGCTCTAAACTGGAGCTTTAAACAACTAACGGCGGCGCTGAAAAGCGCGAGGGCTCAAAGGAACTTTCGCACCTTTGATTTGATAATGAATTTCAATGGAAAATAATCTTTGATATATGATTCCTACTTTGCAATGTGCTCAAAGTAAACAGTTTACCCCCACAGGTGTAGGCATATAATATACACATATAATAACATGATATCAGTCCAACATTGCAAGCCAGTTATGTTTTGAACTGTGTTTTGCTTATAGCTCTATTACAAAGGAAAGCGTTAGGCCTACTCAATTTTGCTGGAGTAGTGAAAGCCACAAAAAATGTGTCACTGTCCCTATACTTACTGACTGCGCTGTATTTGTTTATTTCTTTTGTTCCTTTCTGTTGTGCTGAATTGATCAGGATTGGCGGGAGCTGGCTATAGAGGCAGAGCAGGCAGGTGGAATCAGGCCTCCTGGCCTACGCTGTTTTAGGGGCAGTCTCTCTTCAAACAGAGGCCTATGAGTGGCTCTAAACCCCAGCTACGTTCTGGACAGTGCTGGATATATCAGAGTACTGGACATTGGTGTCTTATTCTGGGCAGAAGGAAAAAGCAACTTTGAGTGGTTAGTGAGAGAAACGGAAGGTCAAATGTTTCCTTGCATAAAGAAGATATGGACATGCTGAGACAGGAGGTGATGCAGATGCTCTTTAGTAATGTGGTCCCTACAGTATGTTAACTGAGCTCTTTCTCTTTTCCCACAAATTTTTTTTATAAAATTCAGAAGGTCTCCCGTCCAATCACAGCGAGAGGGTTGGGTGCTGCATATCATCCCCTCCAATCACAGCGAGCGGCTTGAGCCTCCCCTCCAATCAGAGCGAGGGGCTTGGATGCTGCAGATCTCTCCTCAGCATGACTCCCGCACAGCTGTACAGATGTGTCCACAGAGAAAAGCAGATTCGCATTACATGGGTGTTTGTGCAAGTGGGCGATTACCCGCATGTTTTAGCATAAACCATAGGAGCCCTAGATCAAAGCTTGGGTCTCTGGTTACCCCATATGAGGGGCTATGGTACATGTACTGTATGTTTCAGTATAAGCCCTAGATGCAAGGCTGGGCCTTTGGTTTCCCCATATGAGGGGCTATCGTACATGTACTGTATGTTCCTACGGTCACCCTGTATGACGGCTTGTCATTTCCACTATGATTGCCTGGTAGCACATTTTTTTCCCCCCAACATGACAACATCTGTGGCACATTAGTAATCAGGCCGCTATTGTTCGGTGAGTTATCGGCAGAGCGAAATCCCAAATCTGGAGAGAAAAATATAGGACATTCTCTCCCCCTCACTCCTGCGAGCTGCGCAGTCCTGCTCCCAGGCTGCGCTTCACAGGCTGTGAATGTCATGGGCTCGCTTGACTCGATGCGGATCCCTCTCCAACTGCTGTCGTTTCCTGCCCACAATGCTGAGAAGTCAGGTGTAATGCATCCTGTATGCCGGCATTCTTCCTCTTTCCTCTGAAACGTATTCATCTTAATTAATAGATTATTACAGTTATATAGTGCTTTTCTAGACACTCAAAGCTTGCAGTGATGAGGGGGAAACTCGCCTCAGCCACCACTAATCTGTAGCACCCACCCGGGTGATGCAGGGCTGCCATTTTGTGTCAGAACACTCACCACACACCAGCTGAGGTGGAGAGGGAGAGAACAATGTTTTTTCCAATTGAATCAGGGGAAGATTAGCCTTATTAATGACCTTCGACTGCATTTGATTGCACAATACAGACACTTCAATAACACATGCTGCTGGTTAGCTACAGCATTATGTTATTCTCCCTCTGCTCTTACCATCATGTAGGCTGGTGCAGGCTACATCCTAGTGGCTAAGTTGCTTGACTGGGACCCAGAAGGTTTGTGGAACAAGTCCCAGTTTAACTACAACAGGATTGTGCAGCTGTAGGGCCCTTGAGCACATCCGTTAACCCCACATTGCTCTTGGCAGGGCTTGGTCCCTGCTTATTCAAATCAATTGTAAGTGGCTTTGGATATAAGCATCAGCTGAATTGCCGTAATGATATGCGATGTGTTTGCTGCAATGCGTGCTTTTTTTGTTTATAGGTCCAGAGAAAGTGTGCTGTCAGTTTCAGAAGCTTGTCCTTCTGAACCAAGGCTGCCGTGCTGTCTGTGTCTGCAGGTTTTTCTGGGAATTTCAGCACTTAAAGTGATTCATTTAAGGCACTGATTGGCTAGGAAAGTCCAAGGCCTGAACTGACTACTCATTGAAAGCAAGCTACAAAAACCATAGAAACCGCAGTCCTCCTGGACTGATTGTTTGACACCCCTGTCTTGACTTTATGACCACCGAGTGCTGAGACAGGAAATGGCCCCGAGCCGGAGGGCAGATCTCCGCTCTCCCACTGGGATGACGCACTGCACTTTGTGGAGTTGGCTGCATTTACCGGTCTCTTTATCTCTTTAACTTTGAATACTGGGAACAAAATATCTTCATTAAAACATCTCCCAGATCAAGAAGCACAGAGTAAAACATGAAAGAGGCATTTAGACAGTTATAGTCTCTGATCTTGGTTCTGGTGGGCATTGCCACTGCAGTTATTATTAATTAAGAACAGTATAAAATCGTACTGTTTAAGTTCATTTTCACCAACTTGAGTTCATTGAGAAAACTCAATAGCTCTTTCCAAAGAAAACAAAGTTTAGGCTTAGCATTGAATTATTGAGCAGATATTTGTGTAAACAGCTGGCAAGCACACAGATTTATTTATTAATTTACTTATTTATTTACTTAATTCATTATTTATTCATCTATTTATTTCAGACTCAATGTCTCATACAAATGTTGTTCACTCCAGTCTTCATAAAAATCCTACAATCAGTGAGCACTTTATTAGCTATTTTTTAGACATTTTTTTAACTTGTAGTCTTCTGCTGCTGTAGCCAATCCACTTATGGTTCGATGTGTTGTGTGTCCGGAGATGCTCTTCTGCATACCACTGTTGTAATGTGTGGCTATTTGCATTACTGTGACCTTCCTGTTGGCTTTGACCAGTCTGGCCCTTCTCATCTGACCTCTCTCATTACAAGGCGTTACTGGATATTTTTGTTTTTTTCACACCATTCTCTGCAAACTCTAGAGACTGTTGTGTGTAAAAATCCCAGTTTCTGAGATACTCAAACCACCCTGTCTGACACCAACAATCATTCCAGTCACATTTTTCCCCATTCTGATGGAACATTGTGAACATTAACTGAAGCTATAGACCCATATCTGCATGATTGTATGCATTGAACTGCTGCCACACAGTTGGCTGATTAGATAATCACATGAATAAGTAGTTGTACAGGTGTCCTCAGTGAGTGTATATAGTATAATTAGGGCCACCAGTTCTCCTCATTGTGACCTGCAGGGATTTGAACTTGTATTTCACTGGTTATCCTCCAGGGGTCCCCATAGGCAGCCCCAATAGCACAGTCAAGTGGCTACTCATACAAATTACTTTCTAATTAAGACATTTATGAAAACAATTTGTTCAGAGCAGCAGGATGTGCTGTTATGTGCTGGATATGCCTAAATATCAGCAACCAATTCAGACCTGAGAAGCCAGGTGAGGTGAGTTTACTGGAACGGATGCCCATGTACTGCAGGATATCCACAGTATTCAATTTAACTGAAGGTAGTATGTGAGTGTTGCTGTCAGCCTTTGGCTGGGTTCAGTTCCAGATTGTATGCTTCCTTCCCGACATTCTCCTGTCTTGCTTCAAAATGCTCAGATGAGCTACGGAGGCCATGCCAATTGGGGTTTGATTCCGGATTATGAAAGGGGAGGAAGCAATTATATTCCCTTGCTGGTGTTTTTGAGTTTTAAGGTTTCGTGAGGTTTAAAATTTCCTTGCTAGTGTTTTATAAGACTGGCTGGTATGTTTTTATTTTCAGCAAACATAAGCTAGGGTGGTGGTAATGAATTATTCATGAACATTCCAATGTTATCCGATGGCAAAAGATTTTACTGTAGGGTAATGCTTCCTATATAGGTTGTGTTGGCCGTTCAGTTCTGTTTTGGTTTGTTCATCGTCTATCCTGTGTTGCAGATCATTAGTTAAGTTTGCTTGTTGCAGATCATTAGTTAAGTTTTCTTGTTGCAGATCATTAGTTAAGTTGCTTGTTGCAGATCATTAGTTAAGTTTGCTTGTTGCAGATCATTAGTTAAGTTTTCTTGTTGCAGATCATTAGTTAAGTTTGCTTGTTGCAGATCATAAGTTAAGTTTGCTTGTTGCAGATCATTAGTTAAGTTTGCTTGTTGCAGATCATTAGTTAAGTTTGCTTGTTGCAGATCATTAGTTAAGTTTTCTTGTTGCAGATCATTAGTTAAGTTTGCTTGTTGCAGATCATTAGTTAAGTTTTCTTGTTGCAGATCATTAGTTACGTTTTCTTGTTGCAGATCATTAGTTAAGTTTGCTTGTTGCAGATCATTAGTTAAGTTTGCTTGTTGCAGATCATTAGTTAAGTTTTCTTGTTGCAGATCATTAGTTAAGTTTGCATGTTGCAGATCATTAGTTAAGTTTTCTTGTTGCAGATCATTAGTTAAGTTTCCTTGTTGCAGATCATTAGTTAAGTTTTCTTGTTGCAGATCATTAGTTAAGTTTTCTTGTTGCAGATCATTAGTTAAGTTTTCTTGTTGCAGATCATTAGTTAGGTTTTCTTGTTGCACATCACAAATGTAGTCAGGAAATACCTCCCTGGAGGGAAAACAGCAAGGGAAGGGAATGTGTGGAAGTCGAATGGAACCCAGCCATTATCTTATCATTATCTTATTGTTATCTTAATTATTATCTTAATTAGTGGTAATTCCATTATCAGCTTAGATTACTGAGGTGGTGCAAATGGGATGATTGTCAGAGAAGGGGCTTAACATAGCTGGCGACCTCTAGCTGGCGGAGGACTGAAGTGTTATCTGTGAAAACAATGGGAGACAAACTGATGGCCCCAAGTATAATATATGATATGTTTGTGCACACACAGACACACACGCACACACACACTTTATTTGCTCTTGCCATATTCAGCCTTTTACCTGGCCTTGTGTGTCTACTGTTCAGCCCTACTGTAATGCTCCCTACCCCATAGATCCATAAACAACACACACTGAAGCATAGCAGCAAGGTTACTACTCAAATTATAGCAGTTAACAGATAGTAGACCTGAAGGTTGCTCACTTGTATGCCCCTGGCTGTTGGCTGTTTGGCGTAAGTGCGCAACATTAACCTGAAAAAAGGAGGAGGAAGTGGCACTTAGTGTGTGCAATATCATCCATCTTCAGCCTCCACAGAGATGGGCCCAGGACTGCCTGTAGCCCAACAGCGCTCGATCCGTCATGGAATCCAAACTCCCCCGTAACCTCTTTTCTTATTTTGACGAGGCAGCAGCGTGCCGTTGAGCTGCTCTACCTGCGAGGTCAGACGGCGTCCTCTCTGCCTCTCTCCCGACTCCCAGCGTTCCCCAAACGTGCCGTAACGGAAAGGAAACGCGGCGGAAATGAAGCGCGGCGGGCGCTGTTTTACCGCCGGGCGCTCGCTCGGCCTCCCGCGCGGCCGTCCCTCAGCTCGACTGCCGGCGTGTTGCCGCGGGGACGGGCGGAGGCAATCGCTCTGTTTTGATGGACAGGAGGCTGCCAAAACAGACAGGCTTATTTTCAGCTCCGCGTCCTTTAAACCACCGCCGAACTCGCCGGGGCTGATAAGGGCCGCTTTAAAGCGGAGCGTTCTTATGCCGTATCTGATCCTTCAACCTGAACAATCTGCCCCAGTGATGAACTGTTTAATGCCTCTGCATGACTGTCTGTGTGTGTGTGTGTGCGTGTGTGAGTTCCTTTTAATGATCTAAAATGGATGCTTACAAATGCCATTGTTACAGTTTGCCAGCTCTGCAAAAATCCATGCACTGCAAAATAAATCCAATGCATATTTAGCAGTACAGGCGAATACATTTTAATGCATGCTAAGGGGTGTATTTACCCAGTGGTTTTGTGATACGGCAAACTGTGTGCTAACACTTTCTTTCCGATGCTCATGAATCTTTTTTACATTATTGTTTTTTTACGTGATTATGATGCTTGAATGAGAAGTGAAGTAAATGCCATTAATGTAAAGTGCCTGACACAACAAATTACTTGCCCTGCTAAACCCAGCCTAGCTGAACCCAGCCCAGCTAAACCCAGCCCAAGTAAACACAGGGGTGGAATTGCATCAGATCTTGTGATTTACCATAGACTTTTACAGTGAGTGTGTGTGTGTGTGTGTGTGAATATGTGTATGTGTGTGTGCTCCTATGGTGAAATAAAGGATCATATATTTAAGTGGAATAGAGAATAGAAACAGTTATTATCAGAGTAACTGGTCTGCATTTTTTCATTGTATTGGTTTATTAAAAAAGAAGCACGCTATATTTTTTTAAATGCCTTGTGCATTCTAATGAGCTGTACCCTGTCCCGTGATTGGATGAAAGGGGTTGATGGCAGACGTTCCAGCAGGGTGTTGCTAGGAGCTGTGAAGGATACGCCCACTCCTTTCTCGTGAGGTTTTCTGCACACAGGAGGGAGCGCCGTGTTCCTGGCGAGCTGTGGAAGCACAGCCAGACGCCCGCTCCTCGCGCGTCACACCCCGAGCACCGGAGTGACAAACCTCAGCCCGCCGCTCAGTCTTCCACAAATGAAACCTCTTTTATCTCCTTCCTCGCCAGCACAGATCCACTGTGTGATTCCCTGACAGTTCTTTACATGCCTTCAACTAGAAAGGCACCGGGAAACCAAGCCAATTGCAGCGTCAGAAAGTGCTCGGCCGAACTCAAATAGCTTTCCGTTAGAAGCAAAGCGCCTCCTTGCTAGCATGTTAGCGAAATGCTAACGAGAGTCGTGGCGGCTTGGTACCTAGTTCCTTATCTCAACTGTGTAATTAATTCTGTAATTCCCAATTAGCGATAAAGGCACGGCCATGTTCGAGCTGGCTGCACGGTCTCTAACCACCCAGGGGAAGTGACATAGCTGATCCACACCCCTACACCCGCTCCATGGTGTGCTGCCTGGTTTTCCTCACTAACAGCCTTCTGCAGTCTGAGTCTGTCTGTCCCACCCACGCTGCCTGCAACGGGAACACGGTCCAAAATATATCCTTTGGGCATTGCTGCATTAAGGCCAGTTTATAGTCCAGTGACAGAGCGTCGCTCGATTGAAATCGCTGAACGTTCATGGATGTTCTATGGTCGCCCTACGCAGACTGTGGTTGTTGCCTTAGCATAAAGTATAAACGCACGCCAGTCAGCCGGAGTGTAAACCAAATGTCGCTGTGATCAGCAACATCCATCGCACGTTGTCGGTTGTTCTGTCACTGGACTGTAAGCTGGCCTTCACACATATATTCAAATGAGAATTCAAAAGGGAAAAATATTATTAAAATGTAATATGAAAATATATATACATTTATTTTTTTATGCTGCTTTGAAGGTAATGACATGGATTCAACATTTTCATGCACAGCTCAGAATACATTTGTCAGATAATCAATCTTATGATTAACTAATTTGATAGCTATAAGCGTGGATATTATCGTTTTTCCCGACTATTCCTATCGTGTTGACTAACCAATTGTTGGAAAGCCTGGATTTGTTATGGAAATTGTGGATCAATGGCATGCTATGCTCATACACCCCCTTCCTCTGTAACGATTCGAGATGGCTTATACATTTATTTATTTTTCAATTTATTTTTCGTTGACCTTTTTTGTTTTTGTGGGGGAGGTGGGATGTAGAGTGGAATTAACGTCTTGTTTAAACCAATGTGAGTTAATTTGCATGTTTGCTATGTGTCTCAGCTGTGCTTTAAACTCAAGTACTACTCCAACTCACCTGACAAACAGTTGTCTTTTGCTTTTTTTGCTTTTAAAGTAAAGTGACAAGTAAACGTTACATGTGTGATCTCTGCTTTTTAGCCGTGTGTTGCCGTTTTTCTTCCAACCGCCTTGGCTGAGTGCGAGAGCTGTTTAAAGTTTTTTTTTGACGTTCCTGCCTTAAGTATAGTTTTGATCAACCTCTATTCTGTCCCTAGAATTTGGAATGATGGGAGAGCATACAATTAAAACACAGCGGCCGAGATCTGTTCATGAAACAAAGTCCCAACAGGAGCAAGCCGAATCTGCTAAATTTATGGCACAAACTGGTAATATAATAGTTATATTGTTTCTTTCCTTTATTTTGTTAACTAAACTTAATTTCATCCAAGTCACTTGCATGCTCTTTCTTTGTAATGCACATTTTTTTAGTAACAATGTTTTCGTCATGCTTTTTTCCACTCTTCTCCCTCTATCTATTCGCCAACATAAACACGTCTCGCCCACAAACTGAAAACATCAACCTCCTGCCTCCCTGTCGATGGCTTAAAGCAAACCAGGAGTGTAGCTGGGTGGCTGTCACCTGTCTTATTTTCATGTGTGAAGTATTGGCTTTCCAGTATTATGAGTGTTATTTCCCCCCTCAATACTGGGGAGTAGAGTCCCCGCCACCCCCCCAAACGTCCTGAAAGAGCAGTCTTTCTAAGTTTCACTAAGAGCTACAATGTCTGAGAGTTAGATCTCGAGTACATGACTGTGGACACCAAACAGACTGCTTTTTGAAAAAAAATATTATTCTTGATATTTAGGATATTACTTTAAGATTTATTTTTAAATGACTATTAAAAAACTAATCAAAACAGTGCACACAGTACACAATGTCTACAGCTTTATTTCATTTTAAGTTTCCTTCAGTTTATCTTTCTCATATATGATAAAACATTTATGTATTTATTTATTTACTATGGGAGTGTCATCATTTAATTTTGGGAGATTTAGGGGGTCATATTTTATAATTTTATTTTATTATTTTATCTTGATTCAGGTTTATTTTGTCATGGTTACCTGGTAACACTAGCTTTTATTCGCCATCATTTTCAGTTGCTTTGAGGATGAAAAGCTATAAATATGTATTCATTTAACCACATTCCCGTGTTTCATTTAGTGGTGCTTTGACATTTGAGTTGAGCTTTTTAATTTACCTGGTACAAGTCATTTATTAATGTGCATTTAATTTGTTTTTCATAATTAAATTGTCTAATTCACCCCCACTGTGCTGCTTCATGTAACTAATTGATCCACCTTTCAGTTTGATGTAAGTCTAATTTATGATCAGTCAAATTAATATTTTTTCAATTGACTTCACCACACTTTTTTAATTTCGGAAACAGCTTCAGTGACTTAATGCACTTTAAACGCTTCATAAGATTTAAATTAAATGTGAATGTATTCAGAGCTGAACTTACAAAGAATATGCTGTGTGTGATTGCTGCTCTAAGCAAAGTGGTCATGTCACATATGCATAGAAAACATTAAAAAAGTACTGTTACACTGTTATGAATAAAAGGGAAAAAAGCAGTGTTGCCATATCCAACGCTTATTTTTACATATTCAATTGGATTTTCTGAAAAAAAGACCCTACAGCAAATCACCAAAATCACCAAAAACATTTTCTGTTGTCTGTACCTTTGTGTCGATCAAACATAATGTTTGGGCTTTAGTGACACAATGGGGATTTAAATCCTAATCCTCTCTCCTATATTCAGCATATCATATGTCTTTTGAAATGGTTTGATAGTCTTTTAGGCAGTCTTCATATATTTCATAGTATATTGATTCTTTAGATTTTATTTTCATTCAAAAAATAACAAAACTGCCACAGAATGGATTGTACAAAAAGTATAAATTACTTTCCCAGGCACTGACTGGTGCTAATGTTTTGTTCTCAAATTGGCCATTTGCTGCGATACTGCAGTTGCATTGAACCACGGTTGGATTTGAAATTTGGAATCCTCTGACCAAAGATCATTCTCTTTTCACCAGTTGAATATTACACATTCAATAAAGGGATGATTTCAAATTCTACAATCAATTAATTGATATAGTGGGCTTGCTGCAGACAAGGCTATGCGCTTACTCCTATATTGGGAATTACGAAGTATAACTCACTGATTCATACATATGTACATATAAACCAAATGCATTCAAACTTTTAGAGGGGTTTTCAAGAAGTGTTTGGGTGGTATTTCATGCTGAAATTTTCTTATAATATTTAAGATGTATTAAGGAGTTCATTGGCAGAACTTGCTTGATTTCTTAAGAATTAATATATAATATATTTAAAAAATATTTTTAACTGGCCTTGTTATGTCTGTTATTATCTCGACAGACACTGCAGTGGCCAGCCATAGATAATATCTGCTGAATATTTGACAGAATCTACGACAAAATGTTCTGCCTATGAGCTCTAGGAACACACAGACAGAACTACACACACACACGCACGCACGGACGCACGCACACACACACACACACACACACAAATCGGGGCATGCAGTATATCGGAATGCTTGCACCTTTGCAGTCGGAAAGGGTTGTGTCAACAGCAAAACAATAGCTGTACAAGTTATTTATTTATTTTTATTTATGAAATGCTAATTCTATTCAAATTGCTTTGTTCTGCTGAATACAATGGAGGGATTTTTGTTTTTCTCTCTTCTGCCTGGAAGGAACATAAACTTACCTCACATACAGCATACGCTGGACCCGCAGTCTAAGACATGCCTCTGCTGGATCATATTCTAGACTTCTCCATAAACTAACTTAGGATATCTCATTTATCCTAATGATTAGACATCATTTTGCATGTAACACACATATTATGTTATGTTATGTTGTGTATGTGTTGGTGTGCATTTTCTATTCTTTATTTATCTTTTTTCTGTGCCTTTTGTTTAATGGGTTGCATGAATAATTGAGAGAGACTGAATTCATTTTAAGCAGACATTTTGAAAGCAGTGTGTCTCTTAATTTTTAAATAATAATAATAATAAAAAGATGAAGAATAATAATTATACTAGTAATAATACTATTTACTGGTAAATGTCCTAACACATAAAAATCTTGAGCCTTTACTGTGATCTTTGAATCATGCCTGTGATAGATTGGATAGAGGATTTTATTTCTTCTTCTTCGGAAATATCATAAGGTAATAGAAAAAAATATGAATACAAAATCGCTCACAAACATGGTGATGAAATGTGTTCTTCAGAGGAAGGACCACACACAAAGCAGGATTAAAATAACCTAAGTTTTGATTTTGTTTAGAAAATCTATTCCTGAGTGAAAAGCCAGGCCCTGCACTTCCATTAGTGTAGAAAGACTCCTATAGAGCCACAACCATTCACACATACAAATGTACAGCAAGACACCAGCATGAAAATAGCACATATTTTATTGACAGCATTTTTATAACGGGGCTAACAGTCGGGGATATGTTGACAAAGTGCCATTCGGCGATTTAAAACAGTTTCAAACATAAATAGTTATAGTTTTTTTTAAAGTTGTTTTTTGAATGATTGAATTTCACATGAGTTTAAATCATGCACAAACGGGCATGATGAAGGCATGCCATCTTCAAAGATCACAAATCAAGGCTGCAAATTGACTAGCTAAAATAGTCATAGCGCTCCCCTCCCTGTAGAAAGTGAATGCAGCCCTTTTTTTAAACGGCTCCCAATGTGCCCACCACCTGACCCCTCCCCCCCACTCCCCATTGGCTAAGCCCGCAGGTCAGCCCCGTAGCCCCTCCCCCTGTGCTGTCATGTGACCGCAGCGCTGCGTTTAACTGGTGTCACCCTTCTCCCATACAGGTGACTCTGGTGCTGAGGAGTGGTCCCACTGGAGCTCATGCTCAGTTTCGTGCGGTCAAGGGTCGCAGGTGCGCACGAGAACGTGTGTCTCGCCGTACGGAGCACTCTGCAGCGGGCCCTTAAGAGAATCCAGGGTTTGCAATAACACTGCTCCCTGCCCAGGTAGTGCTCGCGAGGAGCCGGACCTCTCTCCCTCTCTCTCTCACCCACCCGCCTCTCACCCGCAGGAGAAACTGTGTTCATGTGCCTTCCATCCAACTCTCATCACTGCCTGATGTGTGTTAGTCTGGTTATATCTCATAAGAGTGATATTCTTATTCCTTATTCTCAGTCATTATCTTACTGCCTTCTTAATTGTCTTATGTTATAGGGAGTATTGTTCCTCTTCTCTTTATTATTATTATTATTATTATTATTAATTTTATTATTATTATTATTATTATTATTATTATTATTATTGCCAGTGAGAAATGTTTTCCTTTTTGCTTTCTTTGTGTGTTTGCCTGTCATTCTTGGTCTTTATTATATTGTGTGTGT
>NC_083777.1:2145000-2175000 GCF_963514075.1 Conger conger
ATGTCCGGCCATCTGTTTGTGACCTCAAGCTGAAACGAACTTGGGTTCTGCAGCAGGACAATGATCCAAAACACACCAGCAAGTCCACCTCTGAATGGCTGAAGAAAAACAAAATGAAGACTTTGGAGTGGTCTAGTCAAAGTCCTGACCTGAATCCTATTGATATGCTGTGGCATGACCTTTAAAAGGCGGTTCATGCTCGAAAACCCTCCAATGTGGCTGAATTACAACAATTCTGCAAAGATGAGTGGGCCAAAATTCCTCCACAGGGCTGTAAGAGACTCATTGCAAGTTATCGCCAATGCTTGATTGCAGTTGTTGCTGCTAAGGGTGGCCCAACCAGTTATTAGGTTTAGGGGCAATCACTTTTTCACACAGGGCCATGTAGGTTTTTTCTCCCTTAATAATAAAAACCTTCATTTAAAAACTGCATTTTGTGTTTACTTGTCTTTGACTGATATTTAAATTTGTTTGATGTTCTGAAACATTTAAGTGTGACAAACATGCAAAAAAAAAAGAAATCAGGAAGGGGGCAAACACTTTTTCACACCACTGTACATACACATACTCATACACACTCTGTCCATCAGTCCTGCATTAACAGCTTTAAGTAGACGCGCTGTTTTGTCATGTGCACCCCGTTATGTGAAGGACGATTAGAGATTTGATCACGGAGGATCTGTTGCAACCAATGAGCAGTACTGACTCCTGCTGTCTGGTATTGGCAGTCCAATCGCACAGTGATGCTCAGTACTGACTCCTATGGTGGGTACTGGCAGTGCACACACAGTAATGCTCAGTGCTGCCTCCTGCTGTCCTGTGTCCACAGTGCACACACAGTAATGCTCAGTGCTGCCCCCTGCTGTCCTGTGTCCACAGTGCACAGACAGTAATGCTCAGCACTGCCCCCTGCTGTCCTGTGTCCACAGTGCACACACAGTAATGCTCAGCGCTGCCCCCTGCTGTCCTGTGTCCACAGTGCACACACAGTAATGCTCAGCGCTGCCCCCTGCTGTCCTGTGTCCACAGTGCACACACAGTAATGCTCAGCGCTGCCCCCTGCTGTCCTGTGTCCACAGTGCATGGCGTCTGGGACGAGTGGTCACCCTGGAGCCTGTGCTCCTTCACCTGTGGCAGAGGCCAGCGCACCAGAACCAGAACCTGCTACCCGCCCCAGCACGGGGGCCGGGCCTGTGACGGACCCGAGACCCAAACCAAGCTCTGCAACATCGCCGTCTGTCCAGGTGGGCTCCCTCTCCCCTCTCCCTCTCCTGGTACTCTGAGAAAATACGGCTCAAAATGGAGCCCTGTGTTTCCACGGGGTCCTGGAGAGCCGCAGGGTGTGTTGGTTTTTTTTTGCCTTAATATCAGCAACCAATTCAGACCCTATAAACCAGCCGAGTTAGCTGGTGATGAACTGCTTTCATTTATCAATTAAGTGCTGAGTAACAATGAAAGCCACCACACCCTGTGGCTCCCCAGGACCAGGAGTGAGGACCACTTCCAAGAACCCTGGAAGAATGTAGTTAAATGGTCCTTTGTCGGGCAAAATTGTTCTTTGTCTGGGAGCCTGTACATTTCACATCGATGATAGATGGTTCCCGTTGGCCAGCATATGTCAAAGCTGCCTATAGCCCCAACATATAGCCTATAGCCTAGTGGCTAAGGTGTTTGGGAGCTCAATGGTTGGTGGTTTAAGCCCCAGTGTGGCCACAGTAAGATCTGTTGCAGCTGTTGGGCCCTGGAGCAAAGCCCTTAAGCCCACATTGCTCCAGGGAGATTCTTCGAATCAAGTAAGTCACTTTTGATACAAATTCTAATCTAAACGACTGCAATGTAATGGTTCCATAAAGAACTAAAAACGGTTCTGTGGAGACAAGCCAAAGAATCCTTTTTTCCTGATAGTGTAGTCAGGGTGATTCTTGGCCACAGACAACGTTAGCTCACCTCCAGCATCCTGTGGGGTGAAATTGAGTGGGTTTTGGGAAGGGCTGAATGAATTCTCTTCCACTGGAGGAGAATAACCTTGCAGGAATTGGCAGCAGTGTAATGTTCTACCTCCCTTAAGGTAAGTTGCAAAATGTGTTTTTGCAATGGATCAGTGGGAAGTCCAAGTCGGGGCGAAGTGATGCATTCTGGGTGTTGCTTGACCCGTAGTGCAGTCGGCTTCAGCCTGGAGCCCGCCTCCCTCCCTCCCTCGCTCGGAAGTCGAGGCGGAATTAGCCGCGCTGTTCCGGTCTGTCGCGGAAGCAGACAGACTCCGCCGTGTCCAAACCACAAGGGCGTTTGTCAGACGTCCTGCTCACGTAGGTGTTTGGAGCGTTCAGAAGATGTATTTACGGCCTGGCGTTGAGTACGCAGAAGGAGTGTGCTTCCTGATCAGATTTAATCATCTGTCCCACCGCGCAAGCCTTACTCACCGGATCGTCTGCCAACAATTTCCAGAGAATTTGCTGAATCTCATCTCTCCATCTCGCCAACGAGACAAACAATATATCCCCAAATTAAAGTTTGCTCCGGCCTATACTCTCCGGAAAAAAAAAAAGGTTTCACTGGGGAATCTTGTGATTTCATAGAGCAGGGATCAGCACCTCGCGTTCCTGCTGGTGTTCCACCCTCCCTTTAACTGGGACTCAGGTGTGAAGACAGTCTGGCCAATCTGGAACACAAACTACCCGGGAGAAAATAAAAACAAGGCTTGATTTACATTGGAGGGGAATAATTGGTGATGCCTGCCATAGAGGAACCCTATCTAGCAGAAGGGTTCTTTCTCAGGCAAAGTGGTGTCTTGTCTGGGAGCTTTCACACATCACAACCATGATAGTAGGTTCTATAAAGAACTAAAAAAAAAGGTTCCTCTATGTAGACAAACCAAAGGAGACTGTATAGTGTGTCTCATGAGGTTTACGTAGCCAATCTCTCATATACAGAGAAGTAAGCTCAGAAAAATATTTATGCACTGAAATCATTGTCAGGTGCTGAATGGCTGTTTACCACCTGCAAAAATGCAAGCAGTCTCAGCCAAATTTCTCCTACATCTTTTTCATTGTCGGCCATTTTAAGCCTCTTCCCTCTTGCTCTCAGATGTGCTTGAACACTCACTGAAATATTGAAATGCTCCAACAGGCTGATCCGCCCGTGCTATTTTAGGCAGACATACTGCGGCAAAAAACCAAATTCGGCGAGGTGCAGGGAGTGGGGGAGCTTCAGCTGAGGATCTAAAGCCTGTATTCTGCTCTCTCTTTCACTTTCACCAACCCATCCCTCTGGAAACCATTTTGGCTCCGGCTCTTGCGGTTTCCCGCCGGCCTGGGCCCTGCAGTGGATGGGCAGTGGCAGGAGTGGAGTCCGTGGAGCGACTGCTCGGTGACCTGCGCCAACGGGACCCAGCAGAGGACCAGACACTGCTCTGCGGCTGCTCACGGAGGGTCGGAGTGCCGGGGCCACTGGGCCGAGAGCAGGGAGTGCTACAACCCTGACTGCACAGGTACCGGGGGTCACGGGGTCACGGGGTCACGGGGTCAGCCGACTGGCATCGGCAGCGGTGCCCAGGACGGGAGCGCTGTTGCGTGACCGTCTGTTCTCTCTCCTGGCTGCGTGTCAAGTTATCAATACAAAAATGGAATTGTATCGGAATCTGTCTTTTTGTGATGCATCTAAGTCTCGTAGCATTTCAACAGCAAGCAGCACTTCAGACAGAGAAAAAAACTATACTGAACGGAATTGATGGGATGTAGTTGCACGTCTATGTTGGTGGACTATAAATAGAGTGTAGTGAGCTGTTGCTACTGAGTTAGTGGAGAACCCATTACACAGTGTTGAATTATCAGTGAAGACGTGCACATAGTCACATGCCCACGTGCACACACACACACACACACACACACGCACACACACACACACACACGCACATGCACATGCTCACATGCTCTTAGGAGCACGAGCACACACACACACACACACATGCTTTTAGAAGCACAAGCATGCACACACACACACACACACACACACATGCTCACATGAGCACAAGCATAAACACACACACACACACACACATGCTCACATGAGCACAAGCATACACATACACACGCACACACACATGCTATTAGGAGCATGAGCATACATACACACACACACACACAGCAGACAGAGAACCCCGTAGGTTAGGCACCAGTGTGGTTCATCCCTGTATGTCTCTGAACTGCCAATCATTTGTAGCCCAGTGCTGTGAACAAAGCCCAGCGTATTCATGGCTACTTGTGCTGTTTAAGTAGAGCTGGTTAGCGATGCGGTTTCATGATGCTGCCCCATAGTCACCTCCAGACTGTCAGAATGTCTGGCTCGGTCCAGTGAGAAGGACCAAGCCCCCGGCCCCAGGGGACCCAGAATCTCCTCCTGGATCCCCTGGGGCAGGAGCATCAGGCAAAGAGCTTACTGTCGCTGCCCTGAGCCATTCTCATTTCACATTCTCACCCAGGCACCTCTCAGAGGGAGCTCCCCGATAACCCTGCTTTACTTACACTGTTAGCGAACAGGGTATCTAAGGACAGCAGGTCATACTTGGGCTGCGTTGGAAACAGCTTACCTGCCTGCTGTTGAGCATACAAGTTACATGCAAGTTGCACAGTCGAACATGGCCCAAGTACGAGTCTCTGTGCTTAAGATTTAACCTTAACGTAAAAAAAATAAAGCAAAGCAGGGTTTTATTTGAGCGCCCTTTGTGAGGTGCCTGGGTGAGAATTAGAAATGAGAATTGCTTAGGGCAGCTACAGTAAGCTCCAGGCGTTTTATGCGGTCATTCATGTCTACGTTAGAAACGTGTTGCTGCCTTGCCTCCATCTTGTACCTGCAAGCAATACAGCTGGGGAAAAGTTAGTTGGGCTTCCTGCCATCAAATGCATTTAGATAAAAACTGTAAAAATAAATAAATAAAGAGGGCATTCACCTGCTCACCTGCCCACCTGCATGCGCCAGGGAACGGAGAGCAGCTTCCTCCGCTCAAGGCCACTTTGAAGGGAAAAGCGTTTTCCGGTTTCACGGCTAACAGGATTTCTCCGTATTGTAATGCTGTTTGTCCTGAAAAGGGTTTTCAGTGCCGACATGTCTGTCAGTGTCATATCACCCGCCCTTAAATGTCAGCTTAGCTTTATAACCTCACGCTCCTCTGTTAGGCCTCCTGACACAATGTCCTAATTCTGGGGCCTTGTCGCTATAGAGGGCTTTAAATAAATCTCTCCTAATGCAATCGCTTCAAAAGCAGGAGAGGAAAAAAAACGAACAGCTGGGTGTTTCTTCTCTCCCAGAGCATGAAAACGGGCGTTAAATTAACAAAGGCGATGCGTGCATTTCTTACCCTGCTGAAAAAGACAGCAGAAGCTAGGTTTTGGAACAGCTGGTCGCTGGTTCACCAGTTCAACCTGCTCCATACTCAACATGCGTTCACCAGATGAAGCTATGCTTTGAAACAACTGGTAGCTGGTAATTCCATAGCTGGATTTAACAGTAGGGTACTTTGTTAAATGCACCGACCTTGCTTTGTTGTTTGTTCTCTTGCGAGAGGTTAGTGCAGTCGAAGCGTGATTTGTAGCTCGAGCTGGTCTGAACTGGTCCACCAGCTACTGGTTGTTTCAAAACCTAGCCTCAGCTGTTTTTTTTTTTCAGCAGGGTTCGGAGCTTTTAGTGTAACAAAGACTTCCAGTTCTGGCACATGCGACGGAGAGCCTTGGGTTGGGGTTTTGCAGCTGTAGATAGATTTCCTCGCACTCAAAGCACTTGATGAGGGGGAAACTCACCTTAACCACCACCAATGTGCAGCCAAAAAGATGCATGGCAGCCATTTTGTGCCAGAATGCTCACCCCACATCAGCTAAGGCGGAGACTGAGACAAAATGTTTTTAGGCAATTGAATCAGGGGATGATTAGGTGGCAGGTTGAAAGAGCCATGTTTGGAATTTAGCCAGGACATCGGGGAACCCCCTGCTCTTTGTGAAGAGTGTCATGGCATCAGTGTCAGGACCTTGTTTCAACGTCTCGTACAGTGAGTCAGGACCTTGTTTTAACGTCTCGTACAGTGAGTCAGGACCTTGTTTTAACGTCTCGCACAGTGAGTCAGGACCTTGTTTTAACGTCTCGTACAGTGAGTCAGGACCTTGTTTTAACGTCTCGCACAGTGAGTCAGGACCTTGGTTTATCGTCTCGTACAGTGAGTCAGGACCTTGTTTCAACATCTCGTACAGTGAGTCAGGACCTTGTTTTAACGTCTCATCTGAAGAACAGAACCTGGCTGAATCTGAGGTGATGTGGGGACTGGTACATATAAGAAAGCTAGGACAGTGATGTCATTACTGGCAAGCATGGCACAGAACAGAATATCTGGAACTACACGCAGACTCATAACTGCGAGAAAGGGATCTTTACACAGGTTGTACAGTCCAGGTACAACATACAGGAATAGCACAGAATAGGCAGAATGCAGTGACTGGACAGTGTCGGGGCAGATGGGGCACTAGAGACCAGGTGAGACCAGGCAAATGCAGGTGAGGGTCAAAACCGGGAGGGCAATCCAAGAGGCAGGGCAAGAACGGAGAGGAGAAGGGCGATCAGGGCAAAGGAGTGAGGAGCTGGCAGGGAAGCAGGCAGGCCACAGGAGCAGGCAGGCCACAGGAGCAGGCAGGTAACAGGAGCGGGAAGGTAACAGGAGCGGGAAGGTAACAGGAGTGGGCAGGTAATAGGAGTGGGCAGGTAACAGGAACAGGCAGGTAACAGGAGCGGGCAGGTAACAGGAGCGGGCAGGTAATAGGAGCAGGCAGGTAATAGGAGCAGGCAGGTAACAGGAGTGGGCAACAGGAGTGGGCAGGTAATAGGAGTGGGCAGGTAACAAGAGCGGGCAACAGGAGTGGGCAGGTAATAGGAGTGGGCAGGTAACAGGAGCGGGCAGGTAACAAGAGCAGGCAGGTAATAGGAGTGGGAACGAGGAACTAGGAAACAGACAGGAGATAGCAGGTTGCGAGCACCAAGGCACAAGACAATCATATGGGAGCACGGGACGTGACAAAGCATTGTGTGGAATCTGAGGCGAGCCCCTCTTTCCTCTACTTAAAGACACTTTTCCGTTCCCCTCAAATCAAAATCTGTTTCACACTGCGTCATACGTCCTCATTCCCTCATCAAATCGGCTCCCTGCCCTTCAAAAGCTCCCCACAGAGGGTCCTTTTCCCTCGTATGTACGTCATATCACTTCTGTTTCAACTCGCCTTTCAAGACCAGGCTGGATACGGTACGTTGAGGCAGACTAAGCCGTAGGTACACTGTAGTGGTAGGAAAAGGCGAGAATGGCCTGTTCTCACCGTTATGTCGTGATGTTATGTCATGTGACGTTATGTTATTACAGCTCATGTTGTGAGGATCTATAATTGGCTGTCAGTGCACAGGTGGCCAGCCTTACTCCTGTGAAGCCATAGAACATTCAGGTGTTCCTCACTACTCAGTACATCAACCTTTATCAATCAACCCTTATTTAGTACCTGAAGACACATTAAGGGGTCAGGGCCCTCTTTCTTCAAGAGCACCGAGTTTACAGTCAAAACGCAGTCAGAAAATCAGTCAAAGGGGAAGGACGGCAATGCAATGCATTAAAACATCAGATTGATTAGAACATTCACAATTAAATGTAATTACGTTTTTTAAACAGATTTCTGGAAAAATCAATAGGTACCAATGCATTGAGTTTCCGCGACAGTCGTAGTTTATTCCAAGCGCATGGAGCATTGTATGCTGTATAATGGCAGTTCTTCCTAATTCAGTATTAATGAACCCAGATCAGCAAAAAGTCATGACAATTAATCAGATTTATTAATCTGATGGAGTTCAACTCTCCAGTTAATAAGGCTGTGCAGATAGGACCGAAGCTTATGGCAAATGGCCTTTTGGATAAGCCAATGCTGCTCTCTTCTCACATAAAAAGAAAGCCAACCTACTTTGTTATACAAAATGCAGGGATGGGTGTAATTAATAGATTAATTTATAGATTATAGCAGCTGATTAACGCACCTCCTATGCATTCTTGGGGCTACACTGCAGAAAAAGTGTTAACCCTAGTCTTGTAATGTCTCTGAAGTAGAACGTATAGGCTTGTTTTAAGTTACTGTTTGCAAGACTGTAAAGTACTGTTTTTTGGCAAAAATAAAACTGGTGTAGCCGCCCCTGTGTTAGCCTGTGTGTGAAAGTTCTTCACCACTATATACGTAGACATTGCGTAATATCAGAGTCCAGTTCGCACCCCTGTGTGCACTGACATTTCATAAGGACACAGTCGCCCACGTGACACCTGGTACGAGCGCTCGCCCTTCGCCAAATACCCACAATGCCTTGTTTACTTTGGCGCAGCAAGGTACAGTCGAGGTCAACAGAGTTATTTCTGAAAGCAAGCAAATTTGGTCTCAAACATATGTGCCTCTTTTTTGGGGGGTGTCCTTGGGGGAATGTTTGTGGTGGAGGAGGTGTGTGGACCTTAGCCTCCCTCCCCCTGGCCTGTGTGGAGGTGTGTGGACATTAGCCTCCCCCAGCCTGTGTGGAGGTGTGTGGACCTTAGCCTCCCCCAGCCTGTGTGGAGGTGTGTGGACCTTAGCCTCCCCCAGCCTGTGTGGAGGTGTGTGGACCTTAGCCTCCCCCAGCCTGTGTGGAGGTGTGTGGACCTTAGCCTCCCCCAGCCTGTGTGGAGGTGTGTGGACGTTAGCCTCCCCCAGCCTGTGTGGAGGTGTGTGGACGTTAGCCTCCCCCAGCCTGTGTGGAGGTGTGTGGACGTTAGCCTCCCCCAGGGCGTCTGATCTACCGCTCGGCAGAAGGAGAGCAGCTGTTTTTTTTCTAATGCTGAATTTTATGGTGTTCATTAAAAAGCTGTAAAACATGCTGCAGCTTTTTGGAACTTTATCGTAAAATGCCTTTTAATATTGGCAAAGTGAGGCGAATTACTGCCCCAGCCAGCGAGAGAGGCCCCTCCGCAGTAAAAGCGTGACACATTTCCCATTATGGCCGGGATTATGATCCTGATTGTATTAATTGCGTCGAGTGGAAAAAAATTAATGCTCTGTGGAAAAAAACGTGGTTTCACCATGGCTCTGGGTATTGTGAAATACGTTCAGGCACAAGTTCTTTGCCAACTCTTTATAGGAATAAATAACGTGCCCCTTCAATCGCAAATGAGCTTAATTCACATTTGCTGGATGCACTTTACATAATTGCAAAATTGCAATCTATTGAGGGTGACACAAAAATAACGGTCAAGGTTATGCGGTCTTGTTGAGGTCAAACTGCATTATCGAAATTACGGGTCTGAAGCGAGAGAGCTGCTAAAATGGACAAAATGGACTGTAATGTATGGAACATTGAGTGCCCTACGGGTTAAAAAGGAAGTGCTCTGCACTCATGTCTCTCCCTCCAGAAATAAGGAAGATCCCACAATGTACACTCTCGGAAATTACAGTACAGGAACGTTCAGTTTTGTTCTTTCAGGTACACATTGTCCATATGTACCCCGAAGGTACAGTACTGCTCTATTGGGGTACTAATATGCACCTGTTACAAGCAAAAAAAAAAAAGGTACAAATGAATGACGTATTGCTGGCTAGGTGTACCAATGTTATGTACACATAGCGTACTACCCCAGGGACAGGCAGACAGTGTGCTGCTTTTCCCACATACACTTCAGTCTCTCCCAAAATCCCCAGATTTCTAAGCTTGATTCCAGGCGCAGTACTCCACAGTGATGATACACGGAAACCCAGAAATCATTTTCCCCATTTTCCTGTTTGTGAGACGAAATTTTGTTCCACATAGACGTCCGAGCGCATCACTCCACTGTGACCGCCGTGTTTCAGTTTTCCCAGTTTTCCTGCAGTGAGTGCATTTCCGGTTCTTTCCGCAGCCAACGGACAGTGGAACCCGTGGGGCCCCTGGAGCGGATGCTCCAAGTCCTGCGACGGCGGCTGGCAGAAGCGTGCGCGGGTGTGCCAGGGAGCGGCCGTCACCGGGCAACAGTGCGAAGGCACGGGGGAGGAGGTCCGCAGGTGCAGCGACCAGCGTTGCCCAGGTAACCCACAGCCCCCGGCAACCGCGCTACACCGAGTCAATTAACTCGGAACTGGCGAAGAAAGGCTGAACAAAAGCAGGTTTCCGCCGATAATTACCGCCCACTCGTCTCGAAGCAGGTGCAGTCGCACTGAGTACGGGGAGCGGGGTTTAAAATGGTGGCCGGTTTCTGAGAGACAGCCGGCGACAGCCAGCGACAGCGCGCGTTCTTGTTGCAGTGCCGCTGTCAGTGGGGCTCTCTCTGGGCTGCGAGGGATGATTAATCTCCGTGAGTAAGTGACGGCATTGATTACCCCCACTTTGTTATTGTCTCCATGGAGATGACTGCCATTACCGCCGCAGATTGCAGTCGGACGGCGCTGCAGCAGCGCTGGCTCTGATTGGTGCGTTTTCTCGGTCTGTGGAGAGGTTGTCTGAGAGATATGCCACGGACAAAAATGAGCAAACCCGGTTTAGGGATTTGCACACACATATACAGTATGTACACATATACATTACATTACATTACATTATACATTGAGGTCCGTAAGTATTTGGACAGCGACGCAATTTTTAAGGGCTTTAATTCTGACACGATTCGCTCCATATGGTGTAAATACTGTCAAATGAAATCGCAGACTGGGCATGTACACCCGTGTCGAGTGCACTTCTTTAAAATTGCATCACTGTCCAATTACTTATGGACTTCACAGTATATATACAGCACACACATATCCTCAACCAAATAATGTATACACATGTACTCTCATAGACACTTGCAGCACAAATACACTCATAGACATCTATGAATGCATGCACTCCCACACGCACACACACACACACACAATCCCGCACGCACATGCACACACTCCCGCACGCACACACACACACTCCCGCACGCACACGCACACGCACTCCCGCACGCACATGCACACACACACGCACACACACACACACAGATCTGGCTTCAGTCATGAGTCTGTTTCTAAAAGTACATCTACTGCGGCAGATAGCTTAATAAATCCACCTCAGACACACGGACTGCAGTCTCCAGCAGCTCGACACAGAGAGATTTAAACTCTACTGCCAGCGCAGAGAGAGGGAGAGAGAGAGAGGGAGAGAGTGAGAGAGGGAGAGAGAGAGCTCTACGGCCCATAGACCACAATGCAGAGAGAGAGAGAGGGAAGGAAAGACGGGGAGAGAGAGAGGGGGGGAGAGAGAGAGAGGGAGGGAAAGGGGGGGAGAGAGAGAGAGGGAGGGGAGAGAGAGGGGGAGAGAGAGAGAGCTCTACGGCCCATGCAGAAAGAGGGAGAGAGAGGGAGAGAGAGAGAGCTAGAGCAAGAGTGAGTGAATATGAGAGAGAGTGAGAGCAAGAGCAATTAATTACAGAGATAGAGAGAGAGAGATAAAGAACATTCCACTACAGCTAGTGAGAGAGAGATATATTATTATTGTTATATATTGTTAAATGTATCAGAATTATTATTATTTTAATAGAATTTAATATAATTATTGTATTATTATTCATATATACGCTTTGGAAATAAGTACATTTGTATTTCATGCCGGTAAAGAAATTTGAATTTGAGAGAGAGAACATTTTGTCACAGAGAGAGGGGGAGAGAGAGGATGAGAGGGGGAGAGAGAGATAGAGAGAGGAGATTGAGGAGTGAGAGGAAAGAGAGAGAGGGAGGGCCACGTCTGCCTTTACTAAGAGGCCATCACAGCACCTCACAGCTAGCCTGGCCCCATTGAATTATGGGTACGGTAAGCCTGTCCTCTCTGTCTCCAGCCCCGTACGAGATCTGCCCTGAGGACTACGCCGTGTCCATGGTGTGGAGAAGAACCCCGTCTGGTGACCTTGCCTTCAACAGGTGTCCTCCCAACGCAACAGGTAAGCTCCCACCGAGCCCTCTGGCCTGAATGCAGCAGCCAAACCCGTCGTTTACGTTCCAGTTCATGAGTATGCTAATGCTAATGCTAATGCTCAAGTCACGCTACAAAGACTCCTCCCCCTCCCTCCATCACCGTACACAAGTCCAGCTGCAAATGAAACTGACCTGCCCCCCACTTTAATCTCTCTCTGTCTCTCCCTCAATTCAATAATTATTTATTGACATGACTGTGCATGAACAATATTGCTAAAGAAATTAACAATAAACCAATTAACAATAATAATATGTAATATATAATCACGTGTAGGATTAATACACTGGAATAATATGTATATGTATGTATATGTAAAAAATACATAAATAACAACCAAACCTCTCTCTCTCTCACACACACACACACACACACACACGCACAGACGCTCTCTGTCTCTATCTTTCTCTCTCTCGCTCTCTGCGCGTTCTTTCCCCAACCTCTGTAAGAATTATTCATGTTTGTCTGCGGTAACAATGATGAATATGTACCTGTCATATCTGACTAAAACCCGCATTCACAGCGTGCCTTGATTTTAAGTGCTTTACGCCTCGCGTGTGTATCAACCGAATTTTCTATTTGCATAGCATTGACCCGCGGGGATCTCCTGCGCCCGCTACCTTTCAGAGTGCTCTCAGGCGAGTGTTGAGGAGCGGAAGAAGGAAGGCATTGTTCCCCCGCTCCGCTTTCAGCAGCCGAGCGCCGCGCTCCGGCGAGTTTAAACCGGCCTGCCCCCTCCACCTACAAAATCATATCTCCTGAAAACACCTCCGACGCCCTTTTCTGTTGGGCGACCCCTCCGTCCGTCTGCGTTAGGGAGGGGGGTGCCCATGTCTGTCACGCGGCGACCGGGGAGGTGTTTCTGGGAGGACGGCGTTTGTGTGACACGCGGCCGGCCCGTGATTGGACCAGGCCTCGGGGGGCCCGGGAGGGCGTGGCTTTCCGCAGACGCGCCCGGGCCCCGCTACGCGGTCGACTGCGTGTCTGAGGACGGGGCGACGACCTTCCGCGCGAACGACCTTTTCAGCGCACTCTGCGTGACCTCTGGGAACGTGCAGTGTGGAGACTGTCAAATACAAAATGTGTCAAAATACAAGTACATCAAGTTCTAGTTCAAGTTTATTGTCATTCTTCTCATTAAGTGTAAGAAAACGACGAAATATAGTGCCTCAGAAACCACAGTGCAATATAAAAAACAGTAATTAAAAGGGGAGAATAAAAACTACATACACTGTGTCTTACTTAAATTGTGTTACATGTAATAACTGCAATATACAAAATATTACAATTACACACAAAAAAGTGGAAACACACTTGAGGAACTAAGCAGTTTGAAATTAGACTCCATATTAGACTTGAGCGTGCCTCATATGTTAGTTCAGATAACAATCTCGGCATGTACTATATGGTCATAAATAAGATGAACGGCAGGCTCATAGTTATGGCCACCCTGGAGCCAGGGCAGAGGTAGGTGAGGCTGTAAGCTGGGTGATAGCTGGGTGATAGCATGGTGCACTCAGAGGGATGTCAGAGATCAAGACTGCTCAACTTGCTGATGGTCCGTGAGCAGCAGGGTTGAAGATGTCCTCCACATGGAGCTCACAGGAAATGACATCATTAGGGAAGGGCAAAGCCGCGTGCTCCAGGACTGCAGTGGCTGCGTGTTGATTCGACGTGCGAGGCAAACGGCACGCTATCACAGACCCGCTCGATGTACCGCGGTCCCACATCATATCAGGCAGCTTCCGATTGGTGTTTCCTTTTTGTTCTGTACCTGTGTATGTCTATTGTAGCCATAGCACGTGTTTGGCTGTGTGATTTCAAAACGGAGTGTGTGTGTGTGTGTGTGTCTGTGTGTGTGACCGTGCATTTCCGTGTGTGTGGGCATATGTCTGTAACCTTGAAACTGTATTCTCTCATTCTCTGTATTTAATGTTCTCTCTCTCCCTCTCTCTCTCTCTCCCTCTATCTCTCCCTCACTCTCTCTCCCTCCCTCTCTACCTCCCTCGCTCTCTCCCTCCCTCTCTCTCACTCCCTCACTCTCTCTCCATCTCTCTCTCACTCCCTCGCTCTCTCTCCCTCTCTCTCTTTCCCTCTCCCTCCCTCTCTCTCACTCCCTCTCCCTCTCTCTCTCTCCCTCCCTCTCTCACTCCCTCGCTCTCTCTCCCTCTCTCTCTTTACCTCTCCCTCCCTCTCTCTCACTCCCTCGCTCTCTCCCTCTCTCTCTTTACCTCTCCCTCCCTCCCTCTCTCTCACTCCCTCGCTCTCTCCCTCCCTCTCTCTCACTCCCTCTCTCTCTCTCTCTCTCTCACTCCCTCGCTCTCTCCCTCCCTCTCTCTCACTCCCTCTCTCTCCCTCCCTCGCTCTCTCTCTCTCCCTCCCTCCCTCCCTCCCTCGCTCTCTCCCTCTCTCTCTTTACCTCTCCCTCCCTCTCTCTCACTCCCTCGCTCTCTCCCTCCCTCTCTCACTCCCTCTCTCTCCCTCCCTTGCTCTCTCTCTCTCCCTCTCTCCCTCACTCCCTTGCTCTCTCTCTCTCTTTACCTCTCCCTCCCTCTCTCTCCCTCCCTCTCTCTCACTCCCTCGCTCTCTCTCACTCCCTCGCTCTCTCTCCCTCCCTCTCTCTCCCTCCCTCGCTCTCTCCCTCCCTCTCTCTCACTCCCTCGCTCTCTCTCTCTCCCTCCCTCTCCCTCTCTCCCTCCCTCCCTCTCTCTCTCTCTCTCTCCAGGCACCACTAGTCGACGCTGCTCCCTCGATCAGCGCGGTGTTGCCATGTGGGACCAGCCCAGCTATGCCCGCTGCATAGCGAATGAGTACAGGAGCCTACAGCAATCAGTAGGTGCAGAGTCAGCATCCGGGTCTGCCTGCGCGCCGCACGTCATAAATTACCTCCGCTGGAGCAGAGATTAACGTTTTCACCGCGGAAGAAAATAAAACTGTAAACCGCCGTGTCCGTCTGTTATCGAACGCAGCCAGACGCCTCTCTGTGCTCCAAACATGGCTGCGCTCCCCTAAATGCTCTTTTCCTGGTTATCATATTTCCATTTTCTAAACTTTAGAATTCTTATAGCAGTTTCAGTGAGCTGGCAGAGCATAGAGAGAAACAATTTTGCCAAGCTAGGATGAGATGGTGTTGTTCTGTGACTGGATGGAGTTAGGCTTATTGGGCTGACGGGGGGTAGTTAGGATTGTTATGGTGACAGGGTGTAGTTAGGGTTATTGAATTGACAGGTTGTCATTAGGGTTGTTAGGGTAACGGTATGGTTGGGTTGATAGGGTGTAGTTAGGGTTAGGATTGTTGGAGTGACAGGTTGTAGTTAGGTTTGTTGGGGTGACAGCGTGTCGTTAGGGTTGTTGGGGTGACAGGTTTAGTTATGGTCGTTGGAGTGACAGGTTGTACTTAGGGTTAGGGTTGTTGGAGTGACAGGGTGTAGTTAGGTTTGTTGGGGTGACAGCGTGTCGTTAGGGTTGTTGGGGTGACAGGTTTAGTTATGGTCGTTGGAGTGACAGGTTGTACTTAGGGTTAGGGTTGTTGGAGTGACAGGGTGTAGTTAGAGTTGTTGGGGTGACAGGCTGTAGTTAGGATTGTTGGGGTGACAGGGTGTAGTTATGGTTAGGGTTGTTGGAGTGACAGGGTGTAGTTAGGGTTGTTGGAGTGACAGGGTGTAGTTAGGGTCTAGTGATCCGTGTAGGAATTACATCCCTTCTTATACAGAGTCCCCCTATTTTAGGGGAACAAAAGTAATTGGACAGTTGGCTTCTCAACTGTTTCTGATTCATCAGGTGTATTCAGTGCATGTATAAGAGGTCTCTCAGTTGTCTGGATTCTAGGCTTTTGTTTGCCTTTGGAGTCTGTTATTGGCATTTGTCAACATGAGGCCCAGAGTCGTGCCAATGACAGTCAAGGAAGCCATTACAAGGCTGAGAAATCAGAAAAAACAGTCAGTGGCAGGCCAAACAATAGGCCTGCCAAAATAAACTGTTTGGAACATTGTTAAGAAGAAAGAGAGCACTTATACAGTATACAGAGAATGACTGAGTGTGGTTATGTAACAGATATGCAGGAAATGGGTGTTTCTGTATGTCTGTCAGATTTGTGGAGAATGAGTGGGTGCTGTATGAAAGTAACAGTTCTGGGCTGACTGTAACAGTGTTGTGGCAGGGTAGTTCTGGGCTGATGGTAACAGTATTGCCCCCTCTCTCTCCAGGCGGGGCAGGGTAGTTCTGGTCTGATGGTGACAGTATTGCCCCCTCTCTCTCCCGGTGGGGCAGGGTAGTTCTGGGCTGATGGTAACAGTATTGCCCCCTCTCTCTCCAGGTGGGGCAGGGTAGTTCTGGGCTGATGGTAACAGTATTGCCCCCTCTCTCTCCCGGTGGGACAGGGTAGTTCTGGGCTGATGGTAACAGTATTGCCCCCTCTCTCTCCAGGTGGGGCAGGGTAGTTCTGGGCTGATGGTAACAGTATTGCCCCCTCTCTCTCCAGGTGGGGCAGGGTAGTTCTGGGCTGATGGTAACAGTATTGCCCCCTCTCTCTCCCGGTGGGACAGGGTAGTTCTGGGCTGATGGTAACAGTATTGCCCCCTCTCTCTCCAGGTGGGGCAGGTGAAGGAGCAGTTGACGAAAGGGCACAGAGGTGCAGCGGGAGACGGGATGTCCCAGGTGACCAAAACGCTGCTGGACCTCACTCAAAGGCGCAACTTCTACGCCGGGGACCTGCTGATGTCCGTGGAGATCCTGCGGAATGTGACGGACACCTTCAGGAGGGCGAGCTACGTGCCCTCATCGGACGACGTGCAGGTGGGCGTGGCCAGGAGAGAGGGGTGTGCTTCAGAAGAATGGACACTAGTCCCGAGCAACATCTATACCAGACCCCAGGAATTATGCTTAGTCATGATGAAATGTTGACCTGACAAAGTTTGGTGGTTCCTGAACTGGCGGTCCACAGGCGGAAAGTGTTTTGGAACCATTGGTTTAGAACACAAGCAAAAGCACCAGTTTGGGTGCATCTGTGGACTGATGTTACTTTAGCATGCACAGTGTTAATGCAGCCTTTACAAAGAGCTCCACTGGTGTTAATGCAGCCTTTACAAAGAGCAGCACTGGTGTTAATGCAGCCTTTACAAAGAGCCCCACTGGTGTTAATGCAGCCTTTACAAAGAGCCCCACTGGTGTTAATGCAGCCTTTACAAAGAGCCCCACTGGTGTTAATGCAGCCTTTACAAAGAGCAGCACTGGTGTTAATGCAGCCTTTACAAAGAGCTCCACTGGTGTTAATGCAGCCTTTACAAAGAGCAGCACTGGTGTTAATGCAGCCTTTACAAAGAGCCCCCCTGGTGTTAATGCAGCCTTTACAAAGAGCCCCACTCGTGTTAATGCAGCCTTTACAAAGAGCAGCACTGGTGTTAATGCAGCCTTTACAAAGAGCAGCACTGGTGTTAATGCAGCCTTTACAAAGAGCAGCACTGGTGTTAATGCAGCCTTTACAAAGAGCCCCACTGGTGTTAATGCAGCCTTTACAAAGAGCAGCACTGGTGTTAATGCAGCCTTTACAAAGAGCAGCACTGGTGTTAATGCAGCCTTTACAAAGAGCAGCACTGGTGTTAATGCAGCCTTTACAAAGAGCAGCACTGGTGTTAATGCAGCCTTTACAAAGAGCCCCACTGGTGTTAATGCAGCCTTTACAAAGAGCAGCACTGGTGTTAATGCAGCCTTTACAAAGAGCAGCACTGGTGTTAATGCAGCCTTTACAAAGAGCAGCACTGGTGTTAATGCAGCCTTTACAAAGAGCAGCACTGGTGTTAATGCAGCCTTTACAAAGAGCCCCACTCGTGTTAATGCAGCCTTTACAAAGAGCCCCCCTGGTGTTAATGCAGCCTTTACAAAGAGCCCCACTGGTGTTAATGCAGCCTTTACAGAGAGCAGCACTGGTGTTAATGCAGCCTTTACAAAGAGCCCCACTGGTGTTAATGCAGCCTTTACAAAGAGCAGCACTGGTGTTAATGCAGCCTTTACAAAGAGCCCCACTGGTGTTAATGCAGCCTTTACAGAGAGCAGCACTGGTGTTAATGCAGCCTTTACAAAGAGCAGCACTGGTGTTAATGCAGCCTTTACAAAGAGCCCCACTGGTGTTAATGCAGCCTTTACAAAGAGCCCCACTGGTGTTAATGCTGCCTTTACAAAGAGCCCCACTCGTGTTAATGCAGCCTTTACAGAGAGCAGCACTGGTGTTAATGCAGCCTTTACAAAGAGCAGCACTGGTGTTAATGCAGCCTTTACAAAGAGCAGCACTGGTGTTAATGCAGCCTTTACAAAGAGCAGCACTGGTGTTAATGCAGCCTTTACAAAGAGCCCCACTGGTGTTAATGCAGCCTTTACAAAGAGCCCCACTGGTGTTAATGCTGCCTTTACAAAGAGCTCCACTGGTGTTAATGGAACCTTCAGACTGAGGGATTACCACCAGAGGGAGCAGAAGTACTCATGTAGAAACACAATGACCCATGTGGTGGGGGAGGGAGGGCGTCAGTCTTGCAGCTGGTGTCCTGTGCATGGGTGGATTGGTGCAGTGTCATCACTCATGTGTTGTGTGTTTTGTCCCGGATATTGGATTCATTTAGATGGGCTGGGAGCGGCATACAATCGCAGAGACTGACACACAATGTGCCTGCAATTACCCATGATCCAATGCCTTGAGCTGTAGGAGACCCCAGCTCTGTCTGTATGAGGCCCCATCTTTGTCTGTATGAGACCCCATCTCTGTCTGTATGAGACCCCAGCTCTGTCTGTATGAGACCCCAGCTCTGTCTGTATGAGACCCCAGCTCTGTCTGTATGAGACCCCAGCTCTGTCTGTATGAGACCCCAGCTCTGTCTGTATGAGGCCCCATCTTTGTCTGTATGAGACCCCATCTCTGTCTGTATGAGACCCCAGCTCTGTCTGTATGAGACCCCAGCTCTGTCTGTATGAGACCCCAGCTCTGTCTGTATGAGACCCCAGCTCTGTCTGTATGAGACCCCAGCTCTGTCTCTATGAGACCCCATCTCTTTCTGTATGAGACCCCAGCTCTGTGGAGAAGTCCGAGGGAGGCTTAATGCACTGTATCCGGTCACTGACGTCTTTCACCGACTCCCTGAGTCACTGAGTCACTGAGTCACCGACTCCCTGAGTCACCGAGTCACCGAGTCCCTGAGTCACTGAGTCACTGAGTCACTGAGTCACTGGCACTTCCGGCCCAGCCCTGAGTGGCTTTTACCCGTCTGATTTATTATTTGTTTTCCTGCAGAACTTTTTCCAGATCATCAGTAATCTGCTGGAGGAGGAGAACAGATTCAAGTGGGAGGATGCGCAGAAGGTAAGATGAAGATGAACATCACACAGTGAAACTCACATATTCATGTGCTAATGTGTGTGTGTGCAAATACATGCCCACACAGTATACCTGCATAAAACACAGTAGTACAAAACAGTGCAATTATTTATGCTTTAGATACATCCATGCAGGCATGCATACATACAGTACATGCATACTTTGTCCCAATATGTCCCAATATACTCTGTATACAGTATATACATTTCATCACATGTAAGTATGGATATTTGCCATTTGTCATAATTACATTTATAGCTGCATGTATCTTTTATTATCTCTCTTTTTCTACACATATACACCGACTATTATACTCATGATACTTTACCGTTAGATTCACGTGAAGAGTCATTTTATCATTAGTACGTGCAGGCAGTTGTCTAGCAGATTTATTCCTCCCGCCTACTAGCCTGCCTATGCGCTGTTATATACGCACTGCCTGCCCTTCGTCAGCGGGGAAGCCAGGGCAGTTACTCTCAGAGTCTGCTGCCTCCCCTGGTGCCGTGCAGAAGCATTCTCCGCGCTCTCACACATCATTGCATTGGGAACCAGGGCAACCTGGAAAAAAGAAAAGAAAAAAAGAATGCGCATGATGTAATACTGTCCATATCCACCGGGTGGCAGCAGTGCATCCAAAGCAGGATTTCAGGTCTGCTGGCTGTTTCAAGTCAGACACAAATCATGGCATTTAGAGTCTGAACATCCAGCTGGTTCTGTGCACCTCAGTGCTTTGTATAATGTACATAATCTAATAGGGTATCCCTGCAGTGCGTGTAGGAAGATCGAAGGTGTTTGCTTATGCGGGCCTAGATATTTTTCCCTGCATATATTGCTTTCTCAGCTGTGAACAGGTGAAAGCAGCAGTACAGCCCACCAGCTCAACAGTATATTCGGGTGTTATTAGCACAGTTAATGTAATTGCCTTCTTAATGTTAAACAGTTTATAGATAGAAACCGGGCGGCCATTTTAACGGTCGCCCATCCGATAATCTCTTTGACTTTAATTTGGCTTGCGTTAATTAGCGCGGTGAACTGTGTCGGATGTGTTTGGTAAAACGACAGGGCTTCCACGCTGTTCATCCCCGTCCTGTCTGGTTCCATTCTGTGGCTGTAGCTGTCAGCCTGGACACCTTTCAGTGGGACAGTCAGGGATCTTCCTCAGTCTGGACACCTTTCAGTGGGACAGTCAGGGATCTTCCTCAGTCTGGTCACCTTTCAGTGGGACAATCAGGGATCTTCCTCAGTCTGGTCACCTTTCAGTGGGACAGTCAGGGATCTTCCTCAGTCTGGTGACCTTTCAGTGGGACAGTCAGGGATCTTCCTCAGTCTGGACACCTTTCAGTGGGACAGTCAGGGATCTTCCTCAGTCTGGACACCTTTCAGTGGGACAGTCAGGGATCTTCCTCAGTCTGGTCACCTTTCAGTGGGACAGTCAGGGATCTTCCTCAACCTGGATACCAGGAGTGACCAGTCCTCTCTTCCTGGGGTTATGGTGGTGATGATGATGATGATGATGAAGATTACTATATTTTTTAGTATTATATTATTATTATTGTTGTTGTTGTTGTTTTTATTTTTATTTGTGTTATTATTATTATTGTGAAAAATATATTTCACGGCACAAATAACAGCAAATTGTCTCGTACTGAAACTGAAAATTGTAATAGTAGTCATGTATATAATTTAACAGTGGGGATGGATACTCTACATTGCAGCACAGCCTTTTAAATGAATGAAAGTTTGTGTGGTAGTTGATGCATCAGTGACTGGTTCATGCAAAAAAAGAGATAGATACTGTATATCAGGGTCTAACAGAAAGTAAACACCAGCGGACACTTGTGGTGCAGTGTAATTGCTTTAGTTACAGTAGCGCAGTGTTTCAGCTGTGAAATTCTGCAGATGGATCTTCCCTTCCCCGGAGACAGACTGCAAGAAGGCAGCCAATCAGATCTCATTGACAGGGCTGCCATTTCCTGGTGCTGACTACAGTACAGTGCAGGGTGAACCTTGTTACCATGGCAAGCAGTTAGCTGTCTGTCTTCCAAAGTGTTGCTGCTAGACTGTGTGTGTGTGTGCTGTTAGTCTGTGTGTGTGTGTGTGTGTGTGTGTGTGTGTGTGGGTTTGCTGTTAGTCTTTGTGTCTACTGTTAGTCTGTGTTTATGTCCTGTAGTATGTGTGTGTGCTGTTAGTCTTTGTGTCTGCTATTAGTCTCTGTGTGTTTGCTGTTAGTATCTCTTTGTGTGTGTGTGCTGTTAGTCTCTCTGTGTGTCTGCTGTTACTCTGTGTGTTGTTAGTCTCTGTGTGTCTGCTGTTAGTCTGTGTGTGCTGTTAGTCTGTGTGTGTGCTGTTAGTCTGTGTGTGTTGTTAGTATCTGTGTGTCTGCTGTTAGTCTGTGTGTGTTAGTATCTGTGTGTCTGCTGCTAGTGTGTGTGTGTGTGTGTGTGCTGTTAGTCTCTGTGTGTCTGCTGTTTGTCTCTGTGTGTTGTTAGTCTCTGTGTGTCTGCTGTTAGTCTGTGTGTGTGATGTTAGTCTGTGTGTGTTGTTAGTATCTGTGTGTGTGTTGTTAGTCTCTGTGTGTCTGCTGCTAGTTTGTGTGTGTGTGTGTGCTGTTAGTCTCTGTGTGTCTGCTGTCTGTATTCTGTGTGTGCTGTGTGTATCAGCGGTCCGTGCTTGTGTGAATGTCTGTGCATGTCTGTGCATGTGTGGTGTCTGTATGCTCAGAGGCACCTTCTCAGCCTCTATTCTTAGTGTGGAACAGTCAGATCTCAAAAACTCCAGCAGAACGGATCATATCAAAATATGAACATCCCCTTATATGAATCTTGATTTATTTGGAAAGGGGAAAGGGATTGTGTCTCATGTTCACTGTTACTGGCAGTCTCGTATAGCAGTGTGTGTTCTGAAGGGGAGAGGCTGTGTTTCTGACCACATGGGTCCTATTGTCGTATAGCAGTGTGTGTTCTGAAGGGGAGAGGCTGTGTTTTGACCACATGGGTCCTATTGTCGTATAGCAGTGTGTGTTCTGAAGGGGAGAGGCTGTGTTTCTGACCACAGGGGTCGAGTAGACATATTGCTTGGCTTACTTGACCATGACCGGCAAATGTGCTACACTCCAAGGACAAGCTTTTTAGATTCGGGACATTTGTCTAACCTAAATTACAGTCATTATAATAATTGTATGCAAGAACAGACCATTCATCCCATTTTGGCTTATCATTTTCCTGTATCTAAACAATAAAAATGCATTCTAATATAGCATTTACTTTTTAAAAAGAAAAAAAAACACGAATAAGTCGGTCACATTTCAAATAATAACAACCCCATATAGCAAGAGAAAACATTTCAATTACACTAGAAACATA
Source organism: Conger conger (assembly GCF_963514075.1). Taxonomy (NCBI): domain Eukaryota; kingdom Metazoa; phylum Chordata; class Actinopteri; order Anguilliformes; family Congridae; genus Conger; species Conger conger. Next base: position 2,167,714 of record NC_083777.1, read on the forward strand.
AACATTTAGGAAAATAAAGCCAATGGCTGTTGTGTGACCGTCAGTAAAGCGGGTTTTTGAGAATGATTGTAGTGTCTCTACAATTCTTCACGACAAGCTTTTCAATGTATAAATAACTGAAGAAACCATTTCCACTGTCAGTTTGGAATTTGCTTTTCATCAGCTTCCATTAGAACCTCTGGTTTTGTTGACAGACCTTATCTTGTAAAGTTTCAGCAGCGTGCCTGGTTGATATTTCTTAGAAGATTAAATACTTCAGTCAACTCTCTGCTGAGTCTCTTTCTTACTGAGGCTGACAACGTTTCTTGCTTCTCTCTTCACTTCTCTTCAGCTGTATATAAGCCGGGGTTAGTCTTATTGCCCCTCTGTGTGCATCTTTGAGGAACACACACCTCTGTCATCTCTATCATTCTCCATTGGTGTATGTATGTTTGTGATACACACACCCCTGTCCTCTCTGTCATTCTCCATTGGTGAACGTATGCCTGGAACAGTAGCAGTATCTGCTGTGTACCATTTAACTGGGCAGCCTGTAGCCTAACGACTAAGGTGCTTGACTAGGACCAGGAAGGTTGTAGCCGCAAAAAGATCCACACAGCTGTTGAGCCCGCCCCACATTGCTTCAGGGGGATTGGCTCCTGCTTCGTCTAATCAACTGTAATTCGCTTTGGTTAAAAGCGTCAGCTAAATAACTGAAAATAAATGTTTGCAGCTGAGAATCACAGACTCCTTCTTTCCAGCAGACTACTAATCTCAGCACTATTGGATTAAGACTTTAATTGTGTGCAACTCATATACTTACATGGTCTTTAACTCAGAGCCTTGAGCTGTTGCGTTGGTGCGTATGCCTCTCTTTGAACATTTAATTAGCCTGCTAATCCCCATCCCAACCAGAACAGAACAGTGAGACACTGGAGTTTAGCATGCTCCTGGTACAGAGGGGCTCTCGAGGAGGGCCCGTGAGCCGTTGGGCCCTTGAGCAAGACCCTTAACCCTGCACTGCTCCAGGGGAGGATTGTCTCCTGCTTAGTCTAATCAACTGTACGTCACTTTGGATAAGAGCGTCTGCCAAGTGCCAATAATGTCATTTATCTTGTTACGGGCCATCAGCTTTAAATAAGGGCAGGGTTAGGGGTATGGTTAGGGTTAGGGGTATGGGTAGGGGTATGGTTAGGGATAGGGATTGGGTTTGGCATAGGGAAAGGGCCCATGCACACCAGGAGAACTGCCTGATTTTGTCCCCATGGAAATGTCCACAAGCTTTTGCCCCAGATCTGCAACCCAGGACTGGGGAGAGCAGGGATGGAAGGCAGGGGGTTCTCTGAATGCCAAGGAGGGGGTGATGTGATTGTGATTGGCCAGCAGCAGCAGCAGCAGCAGGGTGAATGGAGTCTGTGTGGCCCATAGTGCTGTCCATGGTGCTGAACACACAATACTGACTGCTGCTCACAACTGAACGATGGGAAGTGCCTGAGAGCAAGTGTATATGCATGCTTATGTACACACACATGCACACCCACACATGTACACACTCACAGATATAAACATACACGCACATGTGCACACACAAACACACACATGTCCACAAACATACATGCACATGTACACACACAAAGATTCAAACACACACACACACATATATGTACTCACACACTGACGAACACACATGCACATGTACACACACAGACACATACACTCACACACTTGTACACACACAGACACATACACTCACACACATTTACGCACAATAAAGACTCGATAGTTCCCATTTAAATAAAGAAAAGTAGAGATAAGATAAATGTGTAGTTTTTGTATTGTGGATTTGAACTGGCAATCGCCCAGTCATAAACCAAGCTGACCTCCACTCCACTGTCTCCCTCTCTCCAGATCTACCCAGGCTCTGTCGAGCTGATGCAGGTCATCGAAGACTTCATCCACATCGTTGGCCTGGGGATGAAGGACTTCCACAACTCCTACCTGATGACGGGAAACTTGGGTACGTACACTGCGTCTTTCACAAACCCCTGTATCAGGGATTCGCAAATATGTCCCTCCAATCCAAATCCAGCCCTGGTTTTCCTTCCTCCTGGGTAATTTACTGATCAATTAGTGCTGCTGATTGGCCAGACTGTGTTCTCACCTGACTCCCAGGTAAAGGAAGGGTGGAAGAGAAGCAGTTTGGCCCTCAAAGACCGTGCTTAGAGAAGCAGGGCCCCCTCTCTCCCTCTGTTTCTTTCTCTCCCTCTGTTTCTCTCTCTCTCTCTTTCTCTCTCCTTCTGTTTCTCTCTCTCCCTCTGTTTCTCCCTCTCCCTCTGTTTCTCTCCCTCTCTCTCCCTCTGTTTCTCTCTCTCCCTCTCTCCCTCTCTCTCCCTCTGTTTCTCTCTCTCTCCCTCTGTTTCTCTCTCTCCCTCTCTCCCTCTGTTTCTCTCTCTCCCTCTCTCCCTCTCTCTCCCTCTGTTTCTCTCTCTCCCTCTCTCCCTCTCTCTCCCTCTGTTTCTCTCTCTCCCTCTCCCTCTCTCTCCCTCTGTTTCTCCCTCTCCCTCTGTTTCTCTCTCTCCCTCTCTCCCTCTGTTTCTCTCTCTCCCTCTGTTTCTCTCTCTCCCTCTCTCCCTCTCTCTCCCTCTGTTTCTCTCTCTCCCTCTGTTTCTCTCTCCCTCTCCCTCTCTCTCCCTCTGTTTCTCTCTCTCCCTCTCTCCCTCTCTCTCCCTCTGTTTCTCTCTCTCCCTCTCTCCCTCTCTCTCCCTCTGTTTCTCTCTCTCCCTCTCTCCCTCTGTCTCTCTCTGTCTCTCACTCTCTCTCTCACGGACACTCTCTCTCCCTCTGTTTATCTCTCTCTCTCCCTCTGTTTCTCTCTCCCTCTGTATCTCTCCCTTTCTCCCTCTCTCTCCCTCTCTCCCTCTGTCTCTATCTCTCTCTCACTCTCTCACGGACACTCTCTCTCCCTCTCTATCTCTCTCTCCCTCTCTCACTCTCTCACGGACACTCTCTCTCCCTCTCTATCTCTCTCTCCCTCTCTCTCTCTCTCACGCACACTCTGTCTCCCTATCTCTCTCTCCCTCTCTCTCTCTCTCACGCACACTCTGTCTCCCTCTCTCTCTCTCTCTCTCCGTTTACTCCGCTGTAAATTGTCTGAATGGACACATAATCCCTGCGCTTGTTGCTAACGCTTCAGGTCAGCATCCCTGTCCTGCCTAATTGAGGATGAATGAGTGGGGGTGGAATGGGGGGTGTTCCAGGGTGGGGTGGGATTGGGGGGGGGGGGTGCAGGGTGCGGGAGGGGTGGTGGGTAAATGGCAGTGAATCAATAGCATTCATTAAATCAAGGCCTTTATCTTAATATGCTGTGGGAAATCTCATCTTGTGGGGCATCTTGGACCTGCAGCTTTGCAGCTAAGGTACATGACTGGGACCCGGAAGGTTGGTGGTTCAAGCTCTAGTGTAGCCACGATAAGATGTTCAGCACACCCCTTAGCCCCGCATTGCTCCAGGGGGGATTGTCCCCTGTAAAACGCTTTGGATAAATGCATCAGCTAAATAACAAATTATTATTAATATCATTAATCTTATGTTAATGATAATTCCAACACTAAATATTGGGTTCTATTTGGAGCCTTGGAAGGGGAATTCGTTTTTCATCCCAACTTGGCTTATTTTTATCTAAAGCGTAAAATCACATTATACCATGTAAACAGTAAACACAAATAAATAAGTAGGCAGCATTTAAAACAATTACAAGATGTAAAAAATACATCAGTCAACCAGGTGGGTGTAGAATGATTGTAGTGTCTCTACAATTCTTCATGACATGCTATTCAGTGCATGAATGACTAAAGAAGCAGCTTGCTTTTGTTGACAAGGCTGACAAGTAGAATATTTTTTTGGTGGGGGGGAAAGTCACATGAAATAAAGTGACTTGATCATGTGACTATTGTACACGTATCTGTGGGGATATGTCGTGGCCCAGCTGGGAGGACTTCTGACAGACTCTGCAGAAGCCGTTATTGCATGAGCTGCTGAGAGAGGCTTTTCATTGGACGGTTCACTGCAGTGGGGCCACATTTTCATTCTCTCGCCAAACCAGTCGTCTTTCGGGCTTGATGTTCAGAACAGAAATGCATCCCTGGACACATGCACTGTGGCAACTTCAGTGGAAGCGAAAAAAGTAGAGAAAAGAATATTTTTTGAACGTTCAATGCCCTTTTTTGTTATCGTTATTTTTTCTCAATGTTGCTTTTGTCTCTTTTTTAAAGCAAAGTGTCATCAAAGCGTATCAAATGAAGCTGAACATAAAGGAAGATGTGTATCCTCTGTAGTTGTAAGAACAAAGTGTTGTTGACTCCTTTGCAAACACATATATCAAAGTTTTCTTTTCACATCCTTAACAAAGACTACAAAATAATATCTGTACTGAAGTATATTCTTTTGAGGTATGCTTTCCCCAGTAGCATACTTGTGTGCTTAATCAAGTACTTAATTACATACTTGGCTACTTGTCATAATTAGAACCTCCGGTTTGTCTCCACCATGTGACCTTTCAGGATTCTAAACTTGCATTTCATTGCATATCCTCCAGGGGTCCCCATAGGCACTCCAACGGCACAGTCAACTGACTAATCATACTATTGAGTTTCTAATTGAGTGGAAAGTAAACATGGACGGAAGCTAGGGAAATTGAGTCAGTGGTTCTCTCTCCTGGACCTGGTCCCCGCAGGGTTTGCTGGCGTTCGTTCTTACTCAGCACTTTAGTAGCACACAAATTCCAAAAAATCAGGCAAAACTGTTAATCACACAGTTAACTCAGGTTACCTGGTTTTTTGGGTCATTCCCAGGAAAAAAACAAACTTCTTACAAACAAAAACATGCATCTGTACAAAATTCACAAACTCTGCAGCATGTCCACAATCAGAGTCATCCTGTGAGTGTAGCTTGTAAACGCTGCTGTCAATCATCATCTGTGCTAAATTACTGGCAGCTACGTAATCAACTTAGACTACGGACGGCATTATGGGGATAATCTGGTGGAAGACTGAACTACAACGTGAAGATATATGGGGAGACTCATAATGGAGAAAATATTCTTTACGCTAGAGAGTGGCTGAAAGTCTGCCAGTGAATGTTTAATCAGACAGATTGACTACAGCAAATAATACATTCATAAATAAACAAATACGTCAAATATTTACTCAGATCAAAACAAAGGAACCAATAAGCTTTGACAGGCTGGTGAGACTACAGGCACAGACCAACAGACAGGTAGGATTAGAGATAAGGTTAGCGTGAGGGACAGGGTTACATTACATTACATTACATTACATGGCATTTAGCAGACGCTCTTATCCAGAGCGACGTACAACAAAGTGCAGATCAAACACAAGTACAAGTGCGAAGAGAACCTGAGAGGACAGTACAGTTCCGAGTCCTAGTGTAAACATACAGAAATGCAGAACCCTTGAAGAATACATCAACTTCCAAACTAGCATACCACAGTTGGCAGCTAGAATACCCTGAGTACAACAATACAATAGCTAATATAAAAAACAACAACAATATCTGTACAAGTAACAATATCTATACAATCTATAGATAAGTGCCATTACAGTCTATGGCATATATAAGGCTACGGCAAGAAGTGGCAGAACGGAGGGGTCTTGTTGGTGTATAGGTCTTGATAAGTGATTGAATATATACAGGGGCTGATCCCTTAACTGCCTGGTACATGAGCACCAAAGTTTTAAGTTTGATGCGAGCCATAACAGGCAGCCAGTGGAGGTTGCTGAGCAGGGCGGTGACATGTGAATGTCTGGGAACATTGAATACCAGACGGGCTGCAGCATTCTGGGTTAGAGGTAGGGTTAGGGATAGAGTTAGGTCTCGTGATAAGGATAGGTTTAGGGTTAAGGATAGGGTTGTGCACACCAAGAACTGCAACTATAAATGATAACTATAATGACAATGAGCACCCACACTGATGAATGAAAACATTCTGTAAATAGCCATTTTGAATGAGAAGCCGTGATAATTTGTATGGATATTGATTGGCTGTCATTCATGCAGCTGGAAGAATCACTCTGAAAGTGGTGCTAACGACATCATTCATCGCTGTCATTGTGGTTAGAGTTGTGATGTGGAATCCACCGCCCACTTCAGTCTTTAAAATGTTTTTTAAAACAATATATTTATGTTTTTTGTTATAGTAATCATTCTTGGTGGGCGGCACGGATGGTGCAGTGGGTAGCACTGCTGCCTCACAGCAAGGAGGTCCTGGGTTCGAATCTCCATCGGCCGGGGCCTCTCTGTGCGGAGTTTGCATGTTCTCCCTGTGTTCGCGTGGGTTTCCTCCGGGTACTCCGGTTTCCTCCCACAGTCCAAAGACATGCAGGTTAGGCTGATTGGAGAGTCTAAATTGCCCATAGGTATGAGTGTGTGAGTGAATGGTGTGTGTGCCCTGCGATGGACTGGCGACCTGTCCAGGGTGTATTCCTGCCTTTCACCCAATGTATGCTGGGATAGGCTCCAGCCCCCCTGTGACCCTGTTCAGGATAAGCGGGTTAGGATAATGAATTCATTAATGAATAATCATTCTTGGTGTGGACACTTTCGAGGGTTAGGGTTAGAGTTAGGTTAGGGTTTGGATAGTTATCATTCTTGGTGGACAGTTCTTGGGGTTAGGGTTAGGTTAGGATTTAGATAGTTATCATTCTTGGTGGACAGTTCTTCGGGTTAGGGCTAGAGTTAGGTTAGGGTTTAGATAGTTATCATTCTTGGTGGACAGTTCTTAGGGTTAGGGTTAGGTTAGGGTTTAGATAGTTATCATTCTTGGTGGACAGTTCTTAGGGTTAGGGTTAGAGTTAGGTTAGGGTTCGGGATAGGGTTGAAGGGCCAACCAGACACAGTGTAACTACAGGCACAGAGCTACCAGGGGGTACAACGTTTTTAGTTTTCTTCTTGAACTTTGTTTTGATTAGCAAATTCAAGAGCCCTTGACATGACATCGCCGTGGTAACTGCGCAGAGTGACGTATCGGCCATGTTTAGGGCCGGAGGCCGTCCGTCTGACCGGCTTCACTCCGCCGTGTCGTTGGCCCTCTTAAAGAGGAGCGATGGCTGTTTGTTCAGCGGCAGAGCAGCCATTAGAGGACATTACTGCTGGGGGAGCGCACTTCAGATACTTATCAGCTCAGAAAGCCCTTCTGACATGACAGCAGATGTTCTCTCACTAGGAGCGCCTGTGTTTACCACAAAGCATTAGCACATATCATAAAACAACAGGGGTAAGAGCGTTAGCATA
>NC_083777.1:2180000-2210000 GCF_963514075.1 Conger conger
AAATAATGTGATAGAAATGTATTTTCTGAGTGGGCGTTTCTGGGAGCTTTTGATGGAATTTTCCAGAATGGATGTAAAGGGGAAAGGGGGAATTGTATGCAGGGGAGGTGCAATATTGAGAGTTTTGCGTTATTATTAAAATCTGAGGTTTTGCTCATATGACATGCGGTAATCACACAATGTTTGATCAGCGAACTGTCAGAAAAGACCAACACCATGAGAGCCCACCAGCTGTCAGCAGACATCTGCAGCGTGTGCTATTACTGTACGGCAGTGTGCCATTGCTTCCTGTATGCCCATCATTAGTGCTGCTTCATATATGTTCATTATGAGTGCTGTTTCATATATGTTCATTATGAGTGCTGTTTCATATATGTTCATTATGAGTGCTGTTTCATATATGTTCATTATGAGTGCTGTTTCATATATGTTCATTATGAGTGCTGTTTCATATATGTTCATTATGAGTGCTGTTTCATATATGTTCATTATGAGTGCTGTTTCATATATGTTCATTATGAGTGCTGTTTCATATATGTTCATTATGAGTGCTGTTTCATATATGTTCATTATGAGTGCTGTTTCATATATGTTCATTATGAGTGCTGTTTCATATATGTTCATTATGAGTGCTGTTTCATATATGTTCATTATGAGTGCTGTTTCATATATGTTCATTATGAGTGCTGTTTCATATATGTTCATTATGAGTGCTGTTTCATATATGCCCATCATTAGTGCTGTTTCATATATGTTCATTATTAGTGCCGTTTCATATATGTTCATTATGAGTGCTTCACACGAGCATGCACACACACACACACACACACGCACACAGACCATTGTACAATTCATCAGGATTCCTGACACATGCTTTTCTCCATGTTGGACCCCCTGCTTCTGAAATGACTTTGGTGCCCTTGCCTCAGGCTGTTCCAGCCGTTCTGGCTCTCTGGGTGAACACTGGTCACTTTTCAATCTCTTCTACCTGTTCCCCCTCTGCTGCCAGAGCTGCGTGTCCGATAAGGGCAGGTCCAGCTCACGCTCAGCCTCTTGTTACATTTCAATTTCGAGGCCCGTCAGCTGCCAGAAACCACGTTACCGTGTACTTTACAGCCCTGGAATCAGAACCAAGCTCAGCACACCTTTCAGTGGAGAAAATGATTAACTGAAGAGTGTTCAACTCATGTCATCTTCAGTGTCGCCTCTCTCTCTCTCTCTCTCTCCCTGTCTCTCTCTCTCTCTCTCGCTCTCTCTCTCTCTCTCTCTCCCCCTCTCCCCCTCTCTCTCTCTCTCTCTCTCTCTCCCCCCCTCTCTCAATTAAACGTTTCAATTCAATGCGCTTTATTGGCAGGAAATACAAGAGTACATATTGGCAAAGCAATAATGAAACAAACGTGTATTACCACACTCACAAAGTAAAACAAAGTAATTAATATTTAAATATTATTATTATTTATTAATATAAAAAAAATAGATTCAGATTTAGATCAAATAAATGGAAATAACAGTTAAGAAGTAATAATCTCTTTCGCACACACTCTCGTGTGTGTGTGTGTGTGTGTGTGTGTGTGTGTGTGTGTGAGAGTGAAAATAGCAGTAAGGTAATAATAGTCGTAATGATAATAATAATAATCATAATAATAATAATAAGTAAAAATGTTGAAAGCTCAATTGTGTCCTCAGCATCACATTGCCCTGAAAGTGGCTCCCCTCTCCTCCAGAAAACCCCCACCCCCCCACTGCGCCCCACCGCCAAACATCTGCTGCTCTCACACTCCCTCCTGGGGCCGCCATGTTCCTCTGTTCCTGTGATCCACTGCCTGCTGTGGAGAGGCCTGCCTGTTCTCAGCCTCCCCCCCAGAGCCTGTACTCAGCCTGAACTCCCCCTAAACCCTGCTCACAGCCTGAACTCCCCCCCCAAACCCTGCTCACAGCCTGAACTCCCCCCCCAAACCCTGCTCACAGCCTGAACTCCCCCTAAACCCTGCTCACAGCCTGAACTCCCCCTAAACCCTGCTCACAGCCTGAACTCCCCCTAAACCCTGCTCACAGCCTGAACTCCCCCTAAACCCTGCTCAGAGCCTGAACTCCCCCTAAACCCTGTACTCAGCCTGAACTCCCCCTAAACCCTGCTCAGAGCCTGAACTCCCCCTAAACCCTGCTCAGAGCCTGAACTCCCCCCAAACCCTGCTCATAGCCTGAACTCCCCCCCCAAACCCTGCTCACAGCCTGCCCCCCCCCCCCAAACCCTGCTCACAGCCTGATCTCCCCCCAAACCCTGCTCAGAGCCTGAACTCCCCCCAAACCCTGCTCATAGCCTGAACTCCCCCCAAACCCTGCTCATAGCCTGAACTCCCCCCCCAAACCCTGCTCATAGGCTGAACTCCCCCTAAAGCCTGCTCATAGCCTGAACTCCCCCTAAACCCTGCTCACAGCCTGAACTCCCCCTAAACCCTGCTCACAGCCTGAACTCCCCCTAAACCCTGCTCACAGCCTGAACTCCCCCTAAACCCTGCTCACAGCCTGAACTCCCCCTAAACCCTGCTCAGAGCCTGAACTCCCCCTAAACCCTGTACTCAGCCTGAACTCCCCCTAAACCCTGCTCAGAGCCTGAACTCCCCCTAAACCCTGCTCAGAGCCTGAACTCCCCCCAAACCCTGCTCATAGCCTGAACTCCCCCCCCAAACCCTGCTCACAGCCTGCCCCCCCCCCCCCCCAAACCCTGCTCACAGCCTGATCTCCCCCCAAACCCTGCTCAGAGCCTGAACTCCCCCCAAACCCTGCTCATAGCCTGAACTCCCCCCAAACCCTGCTCATAGCCTGAACTCCCCCCCCAAACCCTGCTCATAGGCTGAACTCCCCCTAAAGCCTGCTCATAGCCTGAACTCCCCCTAAACCCTGCTCACAGCCTGAACTCCCCCTAAACCCTGCTCACAGCCTGAACTCCCCCTAAACCCTGCTCACAGCCTGAACTCCCCCTAAACCCTGCTCATAGCCTGAACTCCCCCTAAACCCTGCTCATAGCCTGAACTCCCCCCCCCCCCCAAAACCTGCTCAGAGCCTGAACTCCCCCTAAACCCTGCTCACAGCCTGAACTCCCCCTAAACCATGCTCACAGCCTGAACTCCCCCTAAACCCTGCTCACAGCCTGAACTCCCCCCTCCCCAAACCCTGCTCACAGCCTGAACTCCCCCTTAACCCTGCTCACAGCCTGAACTCCCCCTAAACCCTGCACACAGTCTGAACTCCCCCTAAACCCTGCTCAGAGCCTGAACTCCCCCCCCAAACCCTGCTCAGAGCCTGAACTCCCCCCCCAAACCCTGCTCACAGCCTGAACTCCCCCCCCAAACCCTGCTCACAGCCTGCCCCCCCCAAACCCTGCTCACAGCCTGAACTCCCCCCCCAAACCCTGCTCACAGCCTGAACTCCCCCTAAACCCTGCTCACAGCCTGAACTCCCCCCAAACCCTGCTCATAGCCTGAACTCCCCCCCAAACCCTGCTCACAGCCTGAACTCCCCCTAAACCCTGCTCACAGCCTGAACTCCCCCTAAACCCTGCTCAGAGCCTGAACTCCCCCCCCAAACCCTGCTCACAGCCTGAACTCCCCCCCCAAACCCTGCTCATAGCCTGAACTCTCCCCCAAACCCTGCTCACAGCCTGAACTCCCCCTAAACCCTGCTCAGAGCCTGAACTCCCCCCAAACCCTGCTCACAGCCTGAACTCCCCCCCCAAACCCTGCTCACAGCCTGAACTCCCCCTAAACCCTGCTCACAGCCTGCCCCCCCAAACCCTGCTCAGAGCCTGAACTCCCCCTAAATCCTGCTCAGAGCCTGAACTCCCCCCCCCAAACCCTGCTCAGAGCCTGAACTCCCCCCAAACCCGGCTCACAGCCTGCCCCCCCAAACCCTGCTCATAGCCTGAACTCCCCCTAAACCCTGCTCAGAGCCTGAACTCCCCCTAAACCCTGCTCACAGCCTGAACTCCGCCCCCAAACCCTGCTCACAGCCTGAACTCCCCCTAAACCCTGCTCACAGCCTGAACTCCCCCTAAACCCTGCTCACAGCCTGAACTCCCCCTAAACCCTGCTCAGAGCCTGAACTCCCTCTAAACCCTGCTCAGAGCCTGAACTCCCCCCAAACCCTGCTCACAGCCTGAACTCCCCCCAAACCCTGCTCACAGCCTGAACTCCCCCTAAACCCTGCTCAGAGCCTGAACTCCCCCCAAACCCTGCTCACAGCCTGCCCCCCCCAAACCCTGCTCATAGCCTGTCCCCCTAAATCCTGCTCAGAGCCTGAACTCCCCCTAAACCCTGCTCACAGCCTGAACTCCGCCCCCAAACCCTGCTCACAGCCTGAACTCCCCCTAAACCCTGCTCAGAGCCTGAACTCCCCCCAAACCCTGCTCACAGCCTGCCCCCCCCAAACCCTGCTCATAGCCTGTCCCCCCAAATCCTGCTCAGAGCCTGAACTCCCTCTAAACCCTGCTCAGAGCCTGAACTCCCCCCAAACCCTGCTCACAGCCTGAACTCCCCCTAAACCCTGCTCAGAGCCTGAACTCCCCCCAAACCCTGCTCACAGCCTGCCCCCCCCAAACCCTGCTCATAGCCTGTCCCCCTAAATCCTGCTCAGAGCCTGAACTCCCCCTAAACCCTGCTCAGTGCCTGAACTCCCCCCAAACCCTGCTCACAGCCTGAACTCCCCCTAAACCCTGCTCAGAGCCTGAACTCCCCCCAAACCCTGCTCACAGCCTGAACTCCCCCCCCCCAAACCCTGCTCACAGCCTGCCCCCCCCCCCAAACCCTGCTCATAGCCTGTCCCCCTAAATCCTGCTCAGAGCCTGAACTCCCTCTAAACCCTGCTCAGAGCCTGAACTCCCCCTAAACCCTGCTCAGAGCCTGAACTCCCCCTAAACCCTGCTCAGAGCCTGAACTCCCCCTAAACCCTGCTCAGAACCTGAACTCCCCCCAAACCCTGCTCACAGCCTGCCCCCCCTCCCCCCCCCCCCAAAAAAAACCCTGTCCCCCCAAAAAACCCTGCCCTCCTCATCCCAAAACCCTCCCAAAGGGCACGTGTGTGTTTAGGCTTAGGAAGGATGGGGTCATCTCCACTGCCAGGCAGGGCTGCCGTTTTCTGTCAGCTCTGTTACTCAGTTGCTTCTTGCGCGCCGCACTGGCTGAATTCCAGGATTTGGGAAGTTTCTCTCGACACGGGAAGCCGACAGTGACGAGCCTGTTTCCAAAAGTTCAGGGTCTGGCTGGAACCCAGAGGAACACCAGGGAGTGTTAAGGCTTATTTACGCTTGGGCGCAGTACAAAGCACAAGAAATAAATAATTACCATTCAAAACTAAACAGGAAAATAATTTCAAATAACATAAACGGCGGTAGGAAATTGTACATATTAAAACTATAAAATGATGAGATGTTATGATTTAGCTGTAAACCGTGGTGTTGTCCATGTTGAGTCTAAACGGGCAGGTCACAGAGAGGTCATGCCCCTGAGCTGTTCACCAGAACACCCTGCTGAGACACTGTGTCACTGTATGCTCATTCTGCCAGATTACTCAAGACGGGCTCCAACTATGGCTGTGTTTAAGAATGGGCTCACAACGTTCCTCTTTTCCATGGTCTTTGACGAGTGTGTTTTCTATTTCTATTTAATGTTTTGAATGTTTTTGTTTGTGCTTTTTTTAAAGTATTACATTTCCTTGTCTATGAAATGAGCTTCACAAATGAACTTGAACTTGAACTGGAACCCTGTCTGGTACTCAGCAGTGGACTGGGTCTGACAGCCTGGCAGCACAGTGCATTCTGGGCCGTAGTGTCTCCAGGGAGGGAGGTCTGGGACTCGACACAGACGCTGTTGTCTCTCTGATGACAAACAACACCTCTGCCCCTCATGCCATGTCACAGAGCAAGGGAGTCTGGGTAACTGTAAATAAACTTTCCTTCCATCTCTACAATACATTGAGGTGGACCTACAGATACCATTCAGTAATTGGGAGATACAAAATACCAATGAATTTAAAAATCAGTGAACTAGGAACAATTAGCTTAAAGCGTTTTGGCCACGTTGCTTTTTGTGAAGCTTCGACGCACCATTTGAAAAAACGAAGGACACTGTGAAATTGAATGTTTGACTTGGCTGTGTTCAGTGTAGCCTTGAGAAAGGCCCAGCTGAAGAGACCTGAATTCTCCCACAGGTCAGAGCTTATCCCCACATCACTGAAATATTTGCACAAGTCCTTCCCTTTTTGCTAAAAGAGTGAGATCGATGAGGCAGAAATTTGTTCTTACTGGATGGGCCCCATAAGAATGCTTCTCTCTGGAACAAGAAGTCTAAATATGTGCAGTTTGCTACCTGTGATGACCTTCAGCCAATGAAAGCTGATTAATTACGGGTCCAAGTCATTATGGACCCCTCATGTTAAGAGTGTGTTTGTGTGCACTTGTCAGCCTATCCAACTGGGGACCATGGTCTCATCCACCAAGCGGGGACATAGACACCAAGAGGGGACATTTTCCCCCTTGTGTGTGTGTGTGTGTGTATGTGTGTGTGTACATGTGTGAGTGCGTTTGTGTGCGTGCGCATGTGAGTGTGAATGTGTGTGCGCATGTGTGTGTGATATCACAGTGAACCTAATTTATCCCTTTATGTCCTGACAGTGGCCAGCATACAGAAGTTTCCGGCAGTCTCTGCGATGACCGACATCAACTTCCCCATGAAGGGCCGCAAGGGCATGGTGGACTGGGCCCGCAACTCCGAGGACAAGGTGGTGATCCCCAAGGGCATCTTCATCCCACAGTCTGCAGGTACAGAGAGCGCCCAAACACACACGCCCAAACACACCACACACACACACACACGCTAAAACACACCGCACACACACGCCCAAACACACTCTACACACGCTCAAACACGCCACACACACACGCCCAAACACACTCTACACATGCCCAAACACACCACACACACACACACACGCTAAAACACACCGCACACACACGCCCAAACACACTCTACACACGCTCAAACACACCACACACACACGCTGAGACACACTCCACACACACGCCCAAACACACCACACACACACACGTGAAAACACACCGCCGAAACACGCCCAAACACACCACACACACATGCCCAAACACACCACACACACTCTCAAACACACTCCACACACACACACTAAAACACTCTACACACGCTCAAACACACTCCACACACACTCTCAAACACACTGCACACACACACTCTCAAACACACTGCACACATTCTCAAACACACTCCACACACACTCTCAAACACACTCCACACACACTCTCAAACTCACTGCACACACTCTCAAACATACTGCACACACTCTCAAACACACTCCACACACTCTCAAACACACTCCACACACTCTCAAACACACTCCACACACACTCTCAAACACACTGCACACACACTCAAACACACTGCACACACTCTCAAACATACTGCACACACACTCTCAAACACACTGCACACACTCTCAAACACACTGCACACACTCTCAAACATACTGCACACACTCTCAAACACACTGCACACACTCTCAAACACACTGCACACACTCTCAAACACATTCCACACACACTCTCAAACACACTGCACACACTCTCAAACACACTGCACACACTCTCAAACACACTGCACACACTCTCAAACACACTCCTCACACACTCCACACACACTCCTCACACACTCTCAAACACACTCCACACACACGCTCAAACACACTCCACACACACTCCATGCACGCTCTCAAACACACTCCAAACACACTCCACACACACACTGCACACACACTCAAACACATTCCACACACACTCTCAAACACACTGCACACACTCTCAAACACACTCCACACACACTCTCAAACACACTGCACACACTCTCAAACACACTGCACACACACTCAAACACACTCCTCACACACTCTCAAACACACTACACACACTCACACTAAAACACTATACACACACTCAAACACACTCCACACACACTCTCAAACACACTGCACACACACTCAAACACACTCCACACACACTCTCAAACACACTGCACACACACTCAAACACACTCCACACACACTCTCAAACACACTGCACACACACACTCTCACACACTCCACACACACTCTCAAACACACTCCACACACACACACACTCTCACACACTCCACACACACTCTCAAACACACTCCACACACACTCTCAAACACACTGCACACACACACTCTAACACACTCCACACACACTCTCAAACACACTGCACACACACACTCTAACACACTCCACACACTCTCAAACACACTCCACACACACTCTCAAACACACTGCACACACACACTCTCACACACTCCACACACACTCTCAAACACACTCCACACACACTCTCAAACACACTGCACACACACACTCTCACACACTCCACACACACTCTCAAACACACTGCACACACACACTCTCACACTCCACACACACTCTCAAACACACTCCATAACTCACAGCTCTGTCGCTCACAGCCCACCAGTTTCCTGTCCAGATGACAGGAGTTATTCAGTGATTCAGTGATTCAGTGAGTCAGTGATTCAGATGATTCAGATGATTCACTGAGCAACATAATCGGAGGACAGGTGTAGTTCTTACGCACACTGCACCCTGGACAGTGTAATGACTCAGCCCTAATAAGATGTACTTAATTAGGACAGTACATTAACTCAGCACAGATACTACTTGTAGGAGACAGTAGATTTCTTCTGTGGAGCTGGGGCCTAGTAGGAAGCAGTAGAGGAAGATAAATTGTAATTCTATACTGGCTTAGACTCAATTAGCACGCGTCTGTCCCTTTGACACGAAAACACAAGCAGTCTCTTTTTCAATGCACATTCTTTTTTCGTTAATGAGAGCAAATGCATTCCTTTGTGATTAAAAGTTTAAGACAAATGCTTATTGAACCCAGGGCATTGTGCGATATCGATTCACACTCTTTGCAGTGTATGATGGGAATATACTGTAGGCTCATTGGTCTTTGTGCCAGTAATGTGTACGGTTATATGCTTGCATGCTTTTAATTTAACAAAAAATGACAATGACTGGATGTATTCATCCATGATTTTATTATTATTATTTCATTTTTGTATTTTTCTGCTGCTGTAAATAGCATTGCTGTACGGTCAGACCTGACTTGCCATGCCTGATTACCCTGAGTTACTTCCCCGAGAATGGCTTTTACACGTTCCTCCCTTACTGTGGACTGCTGGCTAAGAATAGCCTGATTAGCCTGTGGTAACAGAGCTTAGACATGGCCAGAACACACACAGGACTTTCTCTGTGATGAATCAGAAGAACACACAGGACTTTCTCTGTGATTTACATTTACATTTTTGTCATTTAGCAGACGGTTTTAATCCAAAGCGATTTACAAGTGCATAGGATGAATCATAACTCACACAGGACTTTCTCTGTGATAAATCAGAAGAACACACAGGACTTTCTCTATGATAATCAGAAGAACACACGGGACTTTCTCTGTGATGAATCACAACACACAAAGGACTTTCTCTGTGATAAACCAGAACACACATGACACACAAAGGACTTTCTCTGTCATAAACCAGAACACACATGACACACACAGGACTTTCTCTGTGATGAATCAGAACACACATGACACACACAGGACTTTCTCTGTGATGAATCAGAAGAACACACACAGGGCTTTATCTGTGATACATCAGAACACACACATTGTAGGTGGTCTGTACAGCAGGTATTGGGAGGTATAATCTGGTGGATAACATCTGCTAATTGAGTCTAATGTAATTCAGAGATTGGTTTAAACCCATCAGTGATTGACAGCTCATCTTTTCCTTATGGAGTTCATGATCACCAGATCCCTTCTGATTGGCTTGACTTAGTTCAGGGCTCAATCAGAAGAGAGGGACATAGCGTTGTCAGGAGCAACAGAGGCAGAGCCTGCTTTTTGCCTATTCCTCGTGTTTCTTATTTCCTACACGTGGAGGTCAAGTAGTTTGTGTATACTGAGACTTGTGAGTTGTTTGACAATTGAGAATTTGTATTTATACTGTATTGTATAATACACTCACCGAGCAATTTATGAGGAACATTTTTAATTTATTACACCGACTTATTAATGTGCTTATCTAATCAGCCAATTGTGTGGCAGCAGTGCAATGATGTAGATAAGTGTCAGGAGCTTCAGTAAATGTTCACACCAACCATCAGCATAGAGAAAAAATGTGACTTTGACCGTGGAATGGTTATTGGTGCCAGACAGGGTGGTTTGAGTATCTGAGAAACTGCTGATCTCCTGGGACTTTCACACTCACTTGTCTCTAGAGTTGCAAAGAATGGTTTGCAAAAAAGCAGCAGTTCTGCAGACAGAAACACGTTGTTAATGAGAGAGACTGGTCAAAGCTGACAGGACGGTGACTGTAACGCAAATAACCACACATTGCAACACTGGTATGCACATAACTCTAAGTGGATAGGCTGCAGCAGTAGAAGTCTAAAAAGTCTAATAAACATATAATAAAGTGCTCACTTAGTGTATTTAGCCCATAACATCAACAAAAATATAAATCGTTAATTCATATATTGAAAGGCCCACAAGCATGTTTTATTTTATTTATTTACGCTTTTCATATCATTTGGAGCTTTATATAATTTGTGTTCCATATTGATGCAAGTTATACAATTGCAATTTCAATAGAAGTATGCATATTCTAGGCTCTAACTGCTATTTCCCCCACCTGACATGATGTTTTTGCATAATTATCAGATGACATTGCTAAATGTTAACACTGAGAGCTGACCACAGGAGGTTTTTGGGTAATTTAGATAATAAAACCATGAAGAAAAGGCTGATGTGTGTGGGCCTTTATAAGAAGTGGGGACATAACAAATCATTTACTGTGAAATAAGGAAAAAATGCAAAATTTAAGATTTTTTTTGTAAAGATTTATTATGCCCATAGATCTGACCAGTTGCTGTGTGTCTTCCGTTTAAATCAGCATCTTAAGAACTCTCCACCACACAATCTGGGTCTGCAGATGCACACGAGAATACTGTTGAATAGAACTGAACACATCAAAGAAAAGAGCAATTCATTACATTTGCACAAAAACCGCCATCAGCAGGAAAGATAATATTAATCTTTATAGTACAGATGAAACACTGTATATGAAAGGCCAGGAACCACTTTACTTTATGATTTTAAAATATAGACAGGATGCTTCCAGCCCTGTCTTTTTAATTGCTTATTGACAGTTGCATTATAGCTAAGAGAAGGTTTTAAACTAAGAGGAAAAATACAGACATTTTATCATGCAACAGATCCATAGTGAACATTTTATTGGGTATCAGTTACTGAATAATATCCCTATATCGACCTGTGCATTTCCAGTTAGGGACCACAAAAGAATTCTGTATTATTTATGCATTATTATATACACTCATCGAGCACTTTATTAGGTATTTATTAGGCTTATTTTTTAGGGTAAAGTCTTCTGCTACTGTAGTCTATCCACTTATAGGCTTGATGCATTGTATATTCAGAGATGCTCTTCTGCATGCCACTGTTGTAATGTGTGCTTATTTGCGTTACTGTCACCTTCCTGTCAGCTTTGACCAGTCTGGCCCTTCTCCTCTGACGTCTCTCATTAACGTGTGTTTGCCCACAGACCTGCTGCTCACTGCAGGTTTTTTGTTTTTTGCACAATTCTGTGCAAACTTTAGAGATTGTTGCGTGTGAAAACCCCTGGAGATCAGCAGTTTCTGAGATACTCAAACCACCCTGTCTGGCACCAACTGTCATTCCACGGTCAATGTCACTTATATCACATTTCTTTCCTATTCTGACATTTGATCTGAAAAACAGCTGAACCTCTTGACCATGTCTGCATGCTTTTATGCATTTTGTTGCTGCTACATGATTGGTTGATTAGCTGTTTGCATTAACAAGCTGGTGTACAGGTGTTCCTAATAAAGTGCTCACTGAGTGTATGTCATAGCTTCCTGGAGACAGAGTGAAGGGAGTTTTCACTTTAGGAGTAAATCAAGACCAAGATCAATATTCAAATCATTGGAGAGATGGTTGATGTCAGTGTTGTGTTTGACCCTGGTCTGTTATCATGTCTCTGATCTCGATTGGTGAGATGGTTGATGTCAGTGTTGTGTTTGTGATGTCAGGGTTGTGTTTGTGATGTCAGTGTTGTGTTGTGTTTGTGATGCCAGTGTTGTGTTTGTGAGGACAGTGTTGTGTTGTGTTTGTGACGTTAGGATTGTGTTTGTGATGTCAGTGTTATGTTGTGTTTGTGATGTCAGTGTTGTGTTGTGTCTGTGATGTCAGTGTTGTGTTGTGTTTGTGATGTCAGTGTTGTGTTTGCAATGTCAGTGTTATGTTGTGTTTGTGATGTCAGGGTTGTGTTGTGTTTGTGATGTCAGTGTTGTGTTGTGATGTCAGTGTTGTGTTTGTGCCTGCAGAAGCTGACGGATCCCCGGTCTTCATACTCGGGACGGTTCTGTACAAAACCCTGGGACTCATGCTGCCTTCCCCCAAGTAAGTCCTGCTCGGGTATCTTCATCTTCATCTTCATCCACAGGGTCACCCCTGGAGCCTGTCCCATCATACATTGGGCGAGAGGCAGGAATATACCCTGGACAGGTCGCCAATCCATCACAGGGCACACACACCATTCACTCACACACTCATACACTCATACACTCACACACTCATACACTCATACACTCACACACTCATACCTACAGGCAATTTAGACCAGTGGTACTCCTGGACCTGCAGAGGGTGTGCTGGTTTCTGTTTTCACCTTAATATCAGCAACCAATTCAGACCCAAGAAACCAGGTGAGACGAGTTAACTGTAATTAACTGCTTTAAATTATCAATTAAGCGCTGAGTAACAATGAAAGCCGGCACACCATGAGTGAGGACCACTGATTTGCTTATTTCTTCATTTATTCTGGCTTTGGACACATCCCACATTGAATAGCAACAGTCCACAGTCGCTGCTGAACTATATGATGCTCTCGCATAATGTGCAACTCCTCACCTAACAAACTTAAGAGGAAAAACCGACGCACGTAAGCAGTATTTCCTTCATCTTTCACGGGCGTTGTAAAACCTGCATCCGACGCGTGTCGATATTTCATTACCGGAATTAATGCCACGCCACGTCAGCAGGGATCATCTCCATTCAGCCTTTCTGTTTTCTCCTCCAAAGACATCGCTTATCTGAGGAATGTCGCGGGGGAACTTTTGTGAAAATGCAGATGTGTGCGTGGAGTGCTGCAGTTCTGTGGTGTGGATGAATAGCCGGCCTGTCGCGGAGCTGACGCACGTCAGAGCGACTTCCTGTGGGATCCAGAGCCTGCGCTTTGTCTGCAGTATCCTGCGTCGAGTTTCAACTCATTTACTTCAGAAAAAAGGACACAATTTATATTTGAATATATTTGAAGGCTTTTCAAGGAAAACACCGGAATATATCCTGGATTCACCCGCCTACACGGAAAAGAATCCAGGATGCATTCAGGATCCGTCTCGCCTCCCGCATGAAGTTTGAGTCGCTTTTGTTTGCGATGATTGCCGTGCGAAATGCAATTTTTGAGGCAAAATTCTAGGTTTCAAGTGCCATTTTCAATTATAAAGTGTCACCTCTTATAAGAACCCATTGTCTCTCATGATAAGTATTCACCTCTCACAGTAAAGTGGAGTTTTTCATGGTAAACTGTCGCTTCTTGCGAGAAACTGTCCATCATGGTAAAGCTTTGGTTTCTGGAGCTAAAGTGTCACCTCAGCCAGTAAACTGGTGCCTGTTAAAGTGAAGTGGTGACTATCAAAGTAGTGGGTCTGCTCTAGTGGTAATGTGTCACTCGTCATGCCAAAGTACTGCCTTTCACAATAAAATGGAGTGGAGCTATTACATTAAAATGTTGTCAATCACAGTAACACTTGTGGTAAGGTGTAGGATCACATTCTCAGCCCTGACTATGAAACACAGAGATTCCCTTTTCCATTTACTCAGCAATGTGTGAGCACAGTATGTTCAGTATGAGATATCTCTCACTCACAGTAATGTACAGTATGAGATATCTCTCACTCACAGTAATGTACAGTATGGAATATCTCTCGCTCACAGTATGCACATTATGAGATATCTCTCACTCACAGTAATGTACAGTATGAGATATCTCTCACTCACAGTAATGTACAGTATGATATATCTCACTCACAATATGTACAGTATGAGATATCTCTCAATCACAGTAATGTACAGTATGAGATATCTCTCACTCACAGTAATGTACAGTATGAGATATCTCCCACTCTCAGTAATGTACAGTATGAGATATCTTTCACTCCCAGTAATGTATAGGATGTTTCTCACAGTAATGTAAGATATCTCTCACTCACAGTAATGTAAGATATCTCTCACTCACAGTAATGTATTGGATTACTCCCTCACAGTAATGTAAGATATCTCTCAGTCACAGTAATGTATTGGATCACTCTCTCACAGTAGTGTGAGGGGTATCTCACTCACAGTAATGTCTTCCCTTTGGTTTGAGTGTTAGAGAGAATAGACAGTATGGGATTCATGACACAATCTATGTATTTTCCTATAAACTAAGCAAACATTTCTCCATTAGGTCCCACAACAGGGGTGGAAGAACAGCAGGTATTCAGACACTGCCCATGAACAACAGTCAAATCCTGCTCTTAGGCAAAATGTGCTTTGGCCGTGCTCTGTGAGGACAGGGAGCAGACTTAGTGGTGGCGACATTAGCTTGGCCCGTCGCTGTGATGTCTAGTGACTCACACTGAGGAAACCCCAGGTTTGGCCACATTCAGTCCTGTTGATTCACTCTAAATGGACCATGAAATGATGTCCTGAGCTATCCCGCTATCCCGCTATCCCGCCCGCGCCCTCCCCTCGGGAGCGCGGTGACACGGCCCCCCAGCCTGGAGAGCCTGCGAGTAAACATGAGGCTAGCTCTGCAAACACGCTTTGAGCCTGCTCCTTCAGTAAATTACATTTTCAAAGGCTATTCTCCATACAAAACCAAATTTGGTCCACAATTAAGCTTATTCTGTGCCTGTAAATAAACTCTTATTTTTAGTACTGTAAATACTCCGCATATTGTATACGGCACACATGTTTCTGATATCTTAATACAATTTTTATTTCAACCCTAATTTGCTATGCCCAATTATATATATATTGTCAGTTCAACGAGATCTCTAGCTGTTGAATGAGGTGTGCTTTGTTAGGATTTGGGTGAAAATCTACAGGATGGTAGATCTTCAGGAAGAGGTTTGGGCAACCTTGTCATAATATACCATATGAATACACATGAATACACATGCAAACACACACACACACACACACATTTTTCTGGTCATGAACCTGCTTTCAATGAAAAACTTGATATACCAAAACCATATCAAATTTACATAAACAACAAAAATATGTCTTTACTTTGACCACATATACACATTCTACTGTATGAGTGTGTTTCATATCATCATAATGGCCAAAGGTGCACAGTCAGCGTATGCAGAAAATAAAGCTCATTAACATGGAACAGATGTATTTAGATTCAGCCAACTTCCCTTGGCCGTTGCTGTCAGTTGAGTTTCTTTATTCTTATAACTTGCAAATAACTTTATTTTCACTTCTCTTATGTAACAGAGATAGACTGTGCCACCAAAATTTAACAAGGGTAGCAACATGCACACACACGCATGCGCACACACACACACATGCATACACACATTTCAGTTATTTTAGTTGGCCTACATTTTCAAAATACATTATATGGGCCCCAATATATTTCAGGTGCATTCTGATGTCCTATACTTCAGGAGCAGAAAGCATACCAGTAGGGATCTAGTAAATCAGCAAATTTTGGGCATAGGAAACATCTTCTCCATATACAGTGACTGCCTGTACTGGAGGAGGAATATTTTGCTTGTGACTTTGCTCTCCATTTAGCCATTCAGTGTACAAAATGGCATCACAAAAACAGCACTTCTGATAGCTAGCATTGTTATTGTTAGCGCAACTGCATTGTGTTCATGAGTTTTAGGAAACAATTATGAGAGAACACGTTAAATTTTCGGAGCATAATAATTCACCTCAGTCTTTGCACTATAGTGCAATAAACACAGTATGAACAGTGTGAATATAATATAATGAACAGGGGTCTTTTCTTTTTCATGGTGTGCATCCATATTTTTGACATAACTAGGCATAAGAGGGTAAATAATCCCTTGCAGAAAGCTCCTAATTAAGAAAAATGAACAGCTTGTTAGGATTCTGGGATTTTGACTGTGGTTGCAGCAGGAATCAGCAGACATGATAGTGTACAGTTTAAGAACCGATGAAGTTACTTATGTAAAATGACTAAAGGTAAAAAAAAGGTGCCCTCTCCCGGTTAATTCAACTCTGGCCATTTCACACAAGCGTTCAGCGTGACTGTAGTAAATGTGTTGTGTAATGGAGCATGAGTTACACAGTGACTGTAGTGAATGGTGTTGTGTAATGGAGGTATTCTGTCATTGATAGGAACAACACTGCCGTGAGCTCCAAGGTCATCGCCGTCACAGTGAGGCCGGAGCCCAAGATCCAGGAGACCCACCTGGAGATCGAGCTCGCTCACCTGGCTAACGTGAGTCACCCTACCCATGTTTATCACCAGCCGTTAACCGTTTAACACTATCAGTCCCGACACTGTCAACCATTACGCAGATCGTTCACATCCCCAGACTCTAATCTCTCCAGACCCTCCAAAGCAGTGGCTGATGGGCCAGTTTTCACACCGAGGTCACTTGTAGGTGAGAAACTGACAATGCTCACAAAACCTTGAAGGCTGATTTCACAAAACCACTTCTGTGAGACACACGTATGTTAACAAGTCATATCTCCAAAACGGATTGGTCAATCCTGACAAGTGATACCTGATTTTGTAGCTCTGATCTTCTCGTTTCAGATATGCATGATGTTAGCCCCTTTACCGCATTGAGTCACATATTTCCATTATGGTGGCTAACAAGAAGCAGCGTATAAATACTCAAAGGCACATCATGAAATCTGAGATCTTTTATAAATGAACATTAATTCCAGCCCACACACCTGTGAACTCCAACAGAGCTTTGTGAAAAAAGTTATCCGACTGATCAAGAGCCAGACCGAATGTCTGTTTTTTTCTCAAGTGCGTATCACCAATTACAGGTGTATTGGAGTTCAAAAGTGTGTGGGCTTATTTTGATTATTACACTGTTTAAATAAGCCATTGCTATATTCAGACTCCATCTGACAATTATCCTATTTCTACTGAAAGAATTGAGGTCCGATTCTACTGCCAGGTTTACTGGCTTTTTTCATATGGCCTTCATATGACTTCTGAAGAGAAAAGTGCCTCTTTATGAAGTATAGCACTCAAAAACACTGAGAAAAATGAATAACTAATACATTGAATTTAACTGACAAGTGTAACTGACATCTTAACAAAAGCTTTCAGCTTTGCAGCATGCCAAGTTTCGAGATGATCACAGAACTGTGTGTCACCATCCAGAATCAACCTCTGAAACAGAACAGAAGTATCATTTATCCCTCCTGGTTTCTATCTGACATTTAAAGAATTATCTTAGCAGAACACATCCTTCAGTCACATCTGCTCACTGCAAACTACCCGCAATTCACCACACATAAGCCCCACATCCACCAGTCACAGCAATGTAGTGTCGTGGGTCATGAGCAGGGCTTGTAACCAAAATAATATCTAAAAATATATGTTTTTACCATTTGAAATTAAATGGCTAATGGTACCGCATTTATAATTTTGGTTAATTTTCTTCAACTCAACAGAAAAGATCAAGTTATCTATTTCTGGGAGACAATGTGAGGGCTTAAATCAAAGTTAATTTGACATTTGCTAATTGGCATTGACATTAGCTGGACTCTAAAATGGGGTATTTAATAGGGATGACGCAAACTGATAATGCTGAGTCAGAAACTGAGCCATTCGAAGTTTGTGTTTGAGGAATGTGGGAGATGAAGATAAAAAAAAATGAAAAAAATGAATTCCATCCAAAACAACAGAATAATGGTGGGTTGCTTCTGTGCTTGGGGAAATTTGCTTAGTTCTTCTTGCTCAAAAAAATGACTAAATGCGACTTGATAACTGCCACGGTTATTACTCTACTAAGTGATGTGAGCCCAAAGTTAAACTACAGATAAATACACACTCAATGTTAGTCAACTACCGAAGAATCTAGCATTGTAAAACCCACCAGTTTTTTAATTAGGAATAACGGGGTTATTACCATTATTCAGTTAAAAGTCACAAACTGTACTTGACCTGTTTGAAGCATCGATAGCCAATTAGCAGGTCAGGGATGCTAATTAAATAAAACCAGCTGTTATGGAGGTTTGAGAGATTATGCAGCATCTGGTGGGTGGCTACCCACTCTCCCCTGGTCGTCATGGTTAATGTGATGAAGGCACGTGGTGTGTGTGTGTGCGTGTGTGGTCACTGTCTGAGGGCAATGCCACTCTTCAACACACAGTAGATAATTAGTCGACAATGGAGGTACATTTTTGTTCTTCAAGGATCACATTTCCCAATGTAGCCTGGAAGTACAGTAATGTTCTCTTTGGGTATAAATTAGTTCTCCACGCAGGAAAAGGTATAAATAAATTATATATTGCTGGCTAGGAGTGCAATAATAAATACCTTTACTGAGTACTGCCCCAGCGACAAGCATTTGTACCTTTTAAGGCACTTTCTGTACCTTTATTTCTGAGAGTGTAATCGCCCCATTCTTTGATTAAAGACAGTGGATGGGGAAGATGGCCAAGTCTGTGCTTGTCACAACCTCTGGGAGCGCGTACAGGTGTGCGCGTCCTGTACGTGGGGCAGGGAGATAGGGCGGGACAGCCCCGTGTGTAGACTTCACTGGAATATCTGTCTCACACCTTCATTCCCGGACCTCCTTGGCCACAGCACAGACGAGTTACTTTCACAATGCCAGGACACACTGAAACGACATTAATGAACAAACAATGGCTGGTAATTGGTTGGGTAATTCATTTAGCAGCACCCAGAGGTTAGTGCACTCCAGAGCATAAAAAGAAAACTCACGGGGAGCTCAGGAAGTAATTACAGGGAGAGCTCTTTTCAGAACCTGCCCCTTTTTGTTACACTGACAGCTTAAAAGGGAGACGCGGGTCAGGGATACGAGCCAAGGTTACACACGAAACAATCAATTATCCAACGAGGTGCACAATTCTCCTGACCTGTTTTTTAGACCACTCTCACAAAAGGACAAGCGACTGTCGCCACTCTCCAAACGCGTCGATACTGAAGCCGGTTGTCTTCTCTCTTTACTCTGTGTTTTCCAGGGCACGATCAACCCTTACTGTGCTCTGTGGGACAGCACGGTCATGTGAGTAAACATCTTTGGTTTTCTTCTGTGGCTTTTTGCAAACAAACCTACTCTGCATAGACTCGCCGCCCGGTCTCACAAAAGACGGCTCTCAGCCTTTGGAGGGAAAAGGCGGCGTGGGCAGCCGTCTTTGCTTTGTGCGTTGGTCGCGGTGATGTTGCCATGGCAACCTTCAATCGACTAGAGGCGATAAGCCAGTATGTCCATCAATGCTCTCCAATATTGTCACTAAGTGCAGTACAATATGGCCGTGTTCATTATGTTACTGATAAAGGCGCAGCGTATGAAAGGCCATGTTGTACAGCCACGGCCGTGTAAAATCTAAACCCGGTCGCATATTCTTGCATATTCATATTCGCATAAAATGGAGGCCATTCGTGGGTTGAGTCAATATGGCAGAACTTGTTTTTTCTATGTATTTGAGCTGGACTGAATAGCAAGCCAGGCGTATTATAATAATGCAAATGCAAGATTAATATTGTTTGAAAAGAATAAATCATAGCAATAATGCAAGGCAACACAAATGGGCTAAGCCTTTACAGTGCAACAGCTGGATTGAAGTACACTAATGTCCGATTTCTCATCATTCAAGGAACTGCACACTCCTCCAGTGCTGGAAAAGAACTATGCTCTGACATTATAAAGTATAAAAAAATGACTATAGCCATTAGTGTTAGTAAAAAAGAACAAGATATTGAATTGTTTGAAGTGTGTGTTTTCACATATACACGTGACTGCACGTCTGAAATGTCGGATTAAGCCAAATCAACTTGATTTGAGGTTTGGGTCCCGACAGCATTTCCTTCCATTTCTCGTCTTACGTGTTCCCTACTCCTGCCGTCTCCACCGCTGGCTTCCAGGCCCTGCCGTGTTCACACGCGTGGCCACCGGGTCAACTGCCGTGCTCGAAGGGTTTTCACTGCGTGTGAAGCAGGCTCGGAGTTTGTGCACACACCCTGAACGTTTAAATATTAGATGTGGCCCAGGGCTGAAATGCAGGGGTGGGTTATGAGGTGGAAGGTCCAAAGTTAATGCTCATCGCTCTCATGCTTACTGACGGTTACCCGAGGTGTGAATGAGGGTTAGATGTTCACCTCGAGCGCGCCAAGACAACAGCTTACAGTCAACATGGCCGTTATGTGGGCTTCATGCCTGTGCTGAACCCTTAACCTCTGATACATGACTCACCTCAATGTATTTATTTGTATTGTTGCATGCTTTCGGTGTGGAGCAAATACGAAAACAACGGAATTAAGAGATGGCAGAAATGGAGAAAACATTAAACAACGGAATTAAGAGATGGCAGAAATGGAGAAAACATTAAACAACTGAATTAAGAGATGGCAGAAATGAAGAAAACATTAAACAACTGAATTAAGAGATGGCAGAAATGGAGAAAACATTAACAGATAAAATGGGAGTAGTGATGTGAGAGTGGTGATTTTTTTTATTTTTTATTTGTCTCAGAAATGTTACATGGCCACTGATTAATCATAATGACTCAGTAATGACTTCTGCCCAGTCTTTGCAAAGCCCATGCTGCTTTAGACAAATAAGTAAATAAGGAAATTAATTAACTCAATTAATTTTACATGGGAAGCGGCTGAATGGACTTGTTGTGAGTTATTTAACTAGTATTAATCATTGTGACGAGCAAAGGAGAGACATGAGAACAAAAATATATAATATGCATGACAGTGAAATCAGTGAAATCACACATACGCCCTACACACGCACGCACACACACATTCACACACACAAGCACACGCACGCACACATGCACACACACACACATTCACACACACACACACACACACACACACACACACGCATCCCACACCTATCACTGCTACACAGTGTATTTACCCCTCCCCCCACTGTAAAACTTTAAAGAATTGTTTATGTATTATTTTTCCCTTCAGGAATTCAAGAAATTCAGTACATTCAGTTTGCTACATATACTGTAGTATTTTTTTTCTTTTTTAACTATCCATCTCTCAGAGACAATACTTTGCCGATGTTTAGAAGCTATTTGTAGCTCTGGGTGCTTTCAAATATGACTGCATAAGCTAAGCGGAATTGTTTCCAGTCCTGCCATCAAATTTGCTCCAGGTGCCAATTTGCTGGCAGTTTTCAGGCCATAGCTCAGATTTTCAAAGAGATTTCAGTTTGGGCTTTGGCTTTGACCTTTCTGTTTACCTTCGAAGCCGTTCCCTCACACACGTTTTTATTTTTTTGTATTTTTCTATCCGGTGTACTTTTGGTGATTGTCTATTTGGAATACAAATCGATGCCCTGGACACAGATCAAAAATGAAGTGACAGTGGAGGTACATTTTTCTTCTTCATGGATCAGATGTCCCCTGAAAGTGCAGTAATGTTTTCTAGGACACCGGCCCTGTGTACGCTTTTAGGCACTTTCCATACCGTTATTTCTGAGAGTGTATGTTCATGACTGGAACAGGTTTTCCAGCATTCGATGCTACCCACACCAACCCCCATAGCCTAATGCTACCCTCACCAACCCCATAGCCTGATGCTACCCACACCAACCCCCATAGCCTGATGCTACCCTCACCAACCCCATAGCCTGATGCTACCCTCACCAACCCCATAGCCTGATGCTACCCACACCAACCCCCATAGCCTGATGCTACCCTCACCAACCCCATAGCCTGATGCTACCCTCACCAACCCCATAGCCTGATGCTACCCACACCAACCCCATAGCCTGATGCTACCCACACCAACCCCCATAGCCTGATGCTACCCTCACCAACCCCATAGCCTGATGCTACCCTCACCAAACGTGATGGCTGGGATGTGCTACCTGATGAAGGGCTCTGCTGGTTTGTGCTGCACTTCCAGGCTAAAGAAAGCTCAAGAAAACAGAAATCTTCTTCCTGAAGTTCTACCGGTCTATCACACAGCTAAACCACAGCCTTTTATTGAAGCAGCTTCCATCTCGCCTCTCTCCTAACAAGCTCTGTGAAGGGCTCAAGTGATTCCTGATCTCTGGACATTTTCTCCCATTTCTGCCAAAGAAAAAAGACCTCTGCCATTCTGTCAGCGTTGTTGCTGGCCTCTCACGCTAGATTTTGAAACAGCTGGTAGCTGGTTGACCAGTTCAGACCAGCTCTGTACTCAACATGGTTTGATCGGTTCAAAGCTAGATTTTGAAACAGCTGGTAGCTGGTTGACCAGTTCAGACCAGCTCTGTACATTATTGGCATTTGGCAGACACACTTATCCAGAGCAACATACAGTTGATTAGACTAAGCAGGAGACAGTCCTCCCCTGGAGCAATGCAGGGTTAAGGGCCTTGCTCAAGGGCCCAACGGCTGTGCGGATCTTATTGTGGCTACACCGGAATTAGAACCACCGACCTTGCGTGTCCCAGTCATTTACCTTAACCACTACGCTACAGGCCACCCTGTACAACACAGTTAAATTAAATTAGAGGTATGGAAAAAATACAAAACAGGCCTAGACCAAGACTAAACTCGCCTGCAAAGATCAATTTAGTCCAGAACTAAGATTAATCTGTGTCCACGAAACCGGCCCGTAATGAATTAGCCCAATGTAATGAAAGGGATCCTTTAGGCATGGTACCAAACTTGCTTCATGCCAGTTGAACAGGCAATTATACTCCATGATTGCTGATATACAGTACTCTCTGCTGTGTAACTATGGCAGAATGTTATCTATTGATCAATTCAAAATCAGGGAACTGTACAGTGAACTATACAGGTTATTTCCCTGATTGAAGGCTCGTAGATTTAGCTTTATTCTGTAGTTTGCTTGACCTCATTCTTATCAGATTATTACTGGGGGGGTAAGGCAGTTTCAACCCGTTGTTGAGTAGTTTAATTGGAATGTTTTCTAAATTCTAAATTCCAAGTCGGTTTTGTGTACCAGCAGTGATTGTTATTGTCAGCATTAGAATGGTCCCCTGACATCTCACACCTTAAGGGTAAGAGCGTCTCTGGATTATTATTGAATAAACTAACCCAGAGTCACTCAGCAGTGGCCTGCAGGTTACCAGACGTCCCCAGTGGGCGTGTTTCTCAGCTCTCTTGGAGTACGGTGTGTGGCTTTTATTGTGGACGATCTGTCAGTGGGTGAGCAGGTGCACTGATAGGAGAGCAAATGCACAGTTTGTCAGGGAAATAAACCATTCTGGGCGGATCTCATGGTGAGCCACTTTATCACAGGATACAGTATGGGGAGATGTACACAAAACATTTATGACCCCCATGAAAATGAGATGTGTCATCTCAAGAGGCTTATCCTGCAAATAAATAAATACATTTCAATAAATAAGCATCAGTTTAGTGCTTCTCTGAAAAATAGACAACACGCTTTGTGGTTATAGACTCTGCGTGCATACGAGTGTTTACATCAACCTACTACTTGTCACTCTCTAGATTGATTCAGTCACTATTCTTCTGCCTCCCGCTGACTCGACTCTGAACAACGCAGCTTTATCTCACGGCTCGGCAAAACAACACACACACACATGTGATTTCTTATAACTGACCCCTTTAGCGTACAGCAGGGGTACATAATCGGGGCCGATCCATTTCAGGATTTTCTGCCAACTTCTAATCATTTAATTGACTCAATCATATCTTATCTGACATTTGTATGAGTACCGGCTACAGCTGCAAGTGTGTCCTGATGATTTTACTGTGCTCAAGCACAGGCTTGAACCTGGGTAATTTATAGAGCTGTCAGCAAATGAAAAACAAGGCAATTGGTTGGAACAAAAACGAGTACGCAGACCGGCCCTGGAGGACCGGAGTTCTGCACCCCTGGTGTACAGTCTTCCGCTAGGTGCTGCACGACTTGCACAGGTGGCTCGTGTGCTGCTATAGCACAATAAAACATCCCAACAGTGTGTGAGAACGGGGAAAAGACAGTGAGTGAAGGATGATTGATGGGACAGAATCCTCTCTGCAGCTCTTACTCTGGGGTTAAGAGCCTGGAGCAGTGGTCGCGGCCCATGATGCAATGCGCTTTGATTCCGCTTCATCCTCCTGCCCTTCGCCGCTCGCCGTGGCAGACGTGGGCCCGGGTGCCATAGCAACCGGAGCAGCCTGAGCCTGCCCGGGGAGAGGCCCGCGTTAACGCTGTCCCATGATTCACTGCTGCATCCCCGGGGAAGGTGACCCTGCCTTCAGCCAAAACTCTGCACCCAATCCCCTCCCTCCCCCCAATCTCACTGTCCTGCTTTTACCTTTACCCCTCCCCAACCCTCCCCACCCCCCCATTCACTTACCAAACCCTCACCTCATTCTCCCCCACCCCCCCATTCACCTACCAAACCCTCACCTCATCCTCCCCCACCCCCCCATTCACCTACCAAACCCTCACCTCATCCTCCCCCACCCCCCCATTCACCTACCAAACTCTCACCTCATCCTCCCCCACCCCCTCATTCACCTACCAAACCCATGTCACCTGTCCCCACCAATCAGAGCGGGCGGTCCGGCTGACCCTCTCCTAGCACTGACGAGCTCTGCACCAATCAGAGCGGCGGTCCGGCTGACCCTCTCCTAGTGCTGACGAGCTCTGCACCAATCAGAGCGGGCGGTCCGGTGGGAGCTGGGTAATATGGACGATGGCCGGCCGTAATGTGGCCGTGTTGAGCCCTAGAGCTCCGGCCCTCCGAGGCCCAGGACCAGCAGCTCTTTCAGCGGCCATTTTGTGCTGACGCCTCCAGATGCCCTCATAAAGCTCTGTTAGGGGGAAACGGTCCTGCCCTGCCCGCGGGCTCAGTGGTATTCACGTGGGCTCTGTTAGGGGGAAACGGTCCTGGGCTCAGTGGTATTCGCGTGGGCTCTGTTAGGGGGAAACGGTCCTGGGCTCAGTGGTATCCGCGTGGGCTCTGTTAGGGGGAAACGGCCCTGGGCTCAGTGGTATCCGCGTGGGCTCTGTTAGGGGGAAACGGTCCTGGGCTCAGTGGTATTCACGTGGGCTCTGTTAGGGGGAAACGGTCCTGGGCTCAGTGGTATCCGCGTGGGCTCTGTTAGGGGGAAACGGTCCTGGGCTCAGTGGTATTCGCGTGGGCGTCACGGCCGGTCTGTTGGCGAGCAGCTTGCCGCGCCACTAAGTGCGCTTACGCTGTTCATTACGCTTCTCGCATGTTTTACCCGGCAAAATAAAAGCGTGGGCTGAACTCTTAATTACCTGGGGAAATGATCTCTGAATGGTTACTTATAGGGTGCTGACCTGTGTGATGTTTACGCACTCATCTTTTTAATCTTTTTATCTCTTTTTAATGACATGCTGTCCTTCACAAAAAAAAAAGATTACTTAGTAAATGTAATCTTACAGATGTAGTTATGTACCGTGTGTACACACAGTATTATTAAGTATAAGGGACTTGTGTGCTAATTATGTACTTGCACCAATCAGTTGAAGTTACATTTACTTAATACTACTGCATGCAACCACTGTCCATATTTTTTATTTTTTTGTAAATCCAATGATTCACTTTTTGAGTGTGTGTAACAGACTCTTAAACATTACATAATCATTCAAAAGCACTACATTGTTAAGGTAAAGCCATATTTTAGGATGAAATAGCACACTCTGAATATGTAGATTGGCATATAATTGTACTGGTATGTTGCATAAGTAGTTATGTATAATCTGCATTTGAGCATTTCATAGTCCTATACAGGGTATATTCCTATATTAATAGGATATGTTATTTCTAATATATTATTTTAAATAAAAGCCGAAGTGTTATTGAATGCATAATCCTAAATTATATGTATGTGCATAGTTATTATGTTGTGAGCAGGGTCATACAGTAGTAATTCTTAATCATAGCAAGCATAATTATTGCATCGCTGTGTTTTCACATATTTCACATTAATTGAAGAGGATAGTGAAGTTAAGGTGCCGGTGTCATTAGAATTTCAGTACATTTTAATAAAGGTTGATTTATTCACTTGAATTAATGAAGCGTCAGCAAACTTGTCCCTACCTATTAGTGAGTGCCTACGGTATTGGATTAAAACCTTTTGGAAGACGGCCTCTGTCGTCCTCATGAGCACGCAGTTCTTTTTTAAACGCCAAGCCACTGCACCGTTTCTTCTTATCCATCTCATTCTCCTTCTCTTCCTCCTTCTTTCTTCTTTTTCTTCTTCTCCTTGGCTCATTCCAATCACTTATTTTACTCCTCTGTTTTCTTTTCCTTACTCCTGACCCAGAAAAAGAGGTCCGCCATCTTTAAGGACATTCCAACCCATTAAATGTTCCTTCTGTGAACTAGAAGTAGAAATCTGTCAGGTTCTGTGTTTTTCTGTATCTGTTTTTGTCTTAGTGTTCTTAGTGTTCTTAGTGTTTTCGTTCCTTTTTTCCCTCTGTGACCACCGTAGTCTGTGTGTCTTCCCATGCATTCCCACCCATTCATCCCACCTGCTCTTCATCCCACCTGCTCTTCATCCCACCTGTCTCCGCCTCCCACCACCTTGCCTCTCACCTGTTTCTCGTTGTCTGTTTATCAGTTTTGTATTTATACCTGTCCTTTTCAGCTTCTCATTGCTAGTTCTTCTTCTCCAGTTTCCCGAGTCTGCCCTCGTAGTGGTTTTTCTTGATTCTTGCTTTTTCTTGGTTTTTTCAGTCTGTTTTTCTGGACCCTGATTTTTGGGATCTTTTGGTTTCTGTTTTTCTGCCTGTGTTTGACTCCATTTTGGGTCTTCCCTCTGCTTTTTGTCATCCCTGAGTCTGCGATTGGTTCCCCCTCCCTGGGTTCTTGACAGAAATGAGGAACTCTTGCCTTTGAGCAAGGAAACATGTATTTTTCAGAAAGCATAACATGTGTCTCCATCTTCACTTATTTTTCCAAGCCTCTCTCATTAGGTGAGCTGGGAGCAGGAAAAGGAGCAAGGAAAAATGAAGCAATTGGAATGAGACTGTTCTCCTTCTCTCTCCTTCATTTCTTCTCTTTCTCCTGTTCCTTCTCATTTCTCATGTGCTCCAGGACACATTAGATGGCATATGAGGGTAGTCACCATGTCATCATTCTGACCTTGTCAGCTTCTAGTGTCGAGTCAGTGAACACGCAACTGTTTAACACTGGGGCTTCCTTCACACCCAAAGGATCAAGCCAATCCGTTAGGGTTGTTAACTTTATTTACATGGTGTAAAGACTGCAAAAGGAAAGCAGGCAAAACAGAGTTTAATTCCACCAAGTCCCTTCTATCTCCCATGCATAAATAAATGATGAACTTACAATAAGGAGCTAGGTCTGTGGCATAGATGCTTCATCTTAGTGTGGTTCGAGCAAACCAGAGAAAACGATGATGATGCGGCCAACACTGGTAATCAAGACGGGTCTCACTTTAATCAAAAGGCCTGTGTCTTTAATCAGCCACATCTTGTCATTAACCGAACCTGTCGCCAGTTTGCCATTATAAATGGACTGTTTAATTTTTAAATAGAGGAACTTAAGGCCCTGTATCACAGTGAACAAAGCAGTCGTAGACAAAGCGCAGGCATTTTACTCCAGCACTGCGGAGAGACTCTCCAGAGAGAGGTGTGCTTTTTCTTTCATGGCTGTACAGCTTGAACATTTCTAACAAAAATATTTTTTATCCGGGTGATGCGTGTAGGATTGTATGGAAAAAAGAGCTGTGATTTCTACATGATAAACCAGAAGGCTGACATGGGAACAAGGCACATTGCTCTGAATTAACACAGAAGCTACCAACAAGGGAACCAACACTAATGTTTGTAATCTGTCCATTCACATGCACAGAACTGTAGAACAACTGTTAAACACAACACAAGGACCTCTTCTGAAGACTCCTGTCTTGCTGTTCAGAATGTGTGTGTAGCACGGTTAGCTCAGCTAGTTCGCTAGTAAGCATGGTGAAGTGCAGTGAAAGCGAAGGCTGGTAGCAGGTTATCGCGACAACACTCCCCGATGACGTAACCCTCAAATTCAAAAGAACGTTGTTGCCCTTGGCTAGGGGCGAGTTCGTCTTTAGCTGACTGGTAACGCGTTCGTTCAACAAATAATTTGGACAAGTGAGAGGCCGGGGTTGAAATCCCACCTCGGACTCTGGCAATTTCTCACCTGTTACATGTGGAAAGGGATTTGCATTTTGCTACGTTTGAATCGTTTTGAAATGGAAAG
The DNA here is from genome assembly GCF_963514075.1 of Conger conger. Classification (NCBI taxonomy): domain Eukaryota; kingdom Metazoa; phylum Chordata; class Actinopteri; order Anguilliformes; family Congridae; genus Conger; species Conger conger. The sequence continues at coordinate 2,208,675 of NC_083777.1, forward strand.
ACCAGTCAGGCCGTTTCTGTTTCCCAAGCAGCATGACAGCCAAATCCCGTCCCACATTCAAATTCAAGATCTCATAAGATGTAGCAAACATCTTATCAAAAATACAGTATATAGATAAATGCAAAAGTCTTGGGATAGTTACACGGGTTTTCTTGTTTTGGCTCTCTACCCCGACGCACTGGATTGAAATAATTTGAGAGCATTCACATATTATTATATTACTTTTTCTCCCCTAAAACACAGGTCACTCAATCCCCTCAAATTAAAAGTAACAGCCAGCAGTAACCTCATTTTAATTTTAATTTAAAATCCAATGTGCTGACATACAGAGCCAAAAAACAAAAAATGTTTTTTTATACTACTATTACTACTACTGTATACAGTACACTCACCAAGCACTTTATTAGGTATTTATTAGACTTATTTTTTAGACTTCTGTAGCCTATCCATTTAGATTTATGATGCGTTGTGTCTTCAGAAATGCTGTTCTGCATACCACTGTTGTAATGTGTGGCTATTTGTGTTACTGTCACCTTCCTGTCAGCTCTTATGTCTCTCATTAACAAGACGTTTCTGTCTGCAAAACTGTTGCTCACTCGATCAGCCGCTTCTGAAATACTCAAACCACCCTGTCTGTCACCAACAATCATTCCACGGTCAAAGTCACTCTGATCACATTTTTTCCTGTCGGTGTTCCTCTATCTGTGATCCTGGGACATCCCTCACTGGTGTTCCTCTCTTTAGCTTCCCCCTGATCCTGGGACATTCCTCACTGGTGTTCCTCTCTTTAGCTTCCCCCTGATCCTGGGACATTCCTCACTGGTGTTCCTCTCTTTAGCTTCCCCCTGATCCTGGGACATTCCTCACTGGTGTTCCTCTCTTTAGCTTCCCCCTGATCCTGGGACATTCCTCACTGGTGTTCCTCTCTTTAGCTTCCCCCTGATCCTGGGACATTCCTCACTGGTGTTCCTCTCTTTAGCTTCCCCCTGATCCTGGGACATTCCTCACTGGTGTTCCTCTCTTTAGCTTCCCCCTGATCCTGGGACATTCCTCACTGGTGTTCCTCTCTTTAGCTTCCCCCTGATCCTGGGACATTCCTCACTGGTGTTCCTCTCTTTAGCTTCCCCCTGATCCAGAGACACCCCTCACTGGTGTTTTGCTCCTGGAAGGGATTTGCTGTCACACACACTCACAGCTGTTCCCCTTCTGACGTACTCACAGTGGGGGTGTCAGCCATATGGAACTAGAGACAAACTTACCTAATCATCTAAATGAAGATAAAACAGTCCTGGATGCAGATAGCTCAGCATCAACCAATTCACTAAA
>NC_083777.1:2215000-2302500 GCF_963514075.1 Conger conger
AAAAAGACATAAACAATTTTCATGCAATTTGGTATGTTCAAAAATAGCATAATTAATAAATTGTAAAGACAGGTTCATAGCAACAAATCTAATGAAACAAACCACTCGTGAGCACTATGCTTTCAAAACACCAGAATACAGCAATTTTGCGATGTATTTTTCCTTTGCTTTACTTTGTATTCTCTAAATGTAAACCTTTAGTACTGCAGGCATGCTCCTGTTCGTTTGTCACTGAAAACTAAATTCACAAACATTTAACTTCACTTTGCCAAAGAGAAACTAAATAATAATAAAGCATAAATAAATGGAATAGGCTTTGTATAACTCTGGATTAATTCTGGCCTTGTTCCAATTAAATGACAGAGCAGCTACAAAATACTAAATAAAGAAATAGCCTCAACTAAGTTGTGTCCTCAGTTGGCGGGAGCCTCTATATCAGAAGCGCTATGTCATGGCTGAACGCGCAGAGTGTGAACGCGGTGGTCCAGTTTCAGAGCTCTGAGGGCTGAGGTCTGTGGGAGAGCGCCGATGCGTGACATCATCTCAGGTTTAAGCTGATGCCATGAGAGTGAGCGTAAGATTGACTTCAGCCAGAGTTTATAAATCTGGGTGCTTATCCACAAGGCACCCACGCTGGGCTACGACCAGCATTCGGCTGGAGGAGAGCTGCCTCAGTTCCAGTGCGTGGCTCTCTGCAGTCTCGTCTGGCCCCGGCGTGTGGGAACGTAACTGGCCTGTGGATCGTGAATGAGAGTGCGCAACTTCAGCTGGAATCTGTATCTACAGCGGACTACAGGGGAGTTGGTGCAACCAACAGAGATACTCACATTTGGAGGAGCCTGTAGGGTAGTGGTTAAGGTACATGACTGGAACCCGCAAGGACGGCGGTTCAATCCCCGGTGTACCCACAATGCGAATCATTGAGCCTTAACCCTGCATTGCTCCAGGGGGGATTGTCCCCTGCTTAGTCTAATCAACTGTAAGTTGCTTTGGATAGAAGGTTCAGCTAAATAACAAATTACATCGTAAATATATGGATTTGTTTGTTTACTCATTTATTTGATGTAGACCAATCATCACAAGTAATGTTAAAATTAGAATATGTGCAGTATTTGCATGCCCATGCAGTTTTGCTTTGTAAAGGAACTAAAATTTAATGTAGACAAATTCCCAGGTGCACCATGCTTACAAAGAATTCTAAATTACCTTGACATTTCCATAGGGAAAATCAGTGCACTTGATTTATATATATATATATATATATATATATATATATATATATATATATATATATATGTGTGTGTGTGTGCACACATTATTGTACTCCAGTGGAGAAATGAAAACAAAGAAACATGACTATGCCAGCACTGTGTCACGCGACATGCGATGCCAGCTCTCCTTGAGCGGGCACGTGCGACATCTCTGAACCCCCCGTCATGATCCTGCTCGGGCGGGGAAAGTCAGTGTGCTGTGGAGGCTACACGTCTCACTGTGCATCTTTGTGAGACGTGCACTTTTCCTCAGCAACTGAGTAGGGTTCACCAAATGAGCTGGCATATTACCCGGCATGCTGTGCTACCCGCAGTACCACAAAACCGTACCGATATACTGAACTAGTACAGTACTCTGCTGTGTACATAGATGTACATATGCTCATGTTTTAATTTCTGAATTCAATGGGTCTGCCGGAACATAAATTCTCATGAGCTTAACTGAATTCAAAGTGGGTGTGACCTAATTAGTTAAGCAACGAATGCTATTTACGCAGATCCAATCTTTAGTATAGTGTGTGTGAACTGAATGGACATAGATGGAGAGATGATTGATTAAGTTGAGAGACGGCGCATGGAATTAAATCAGAGTATTCGTATAATGAGGGGCGATGGGGGAAAAACAGCTAACGCTAATAAAAACTTTTAATATGGGAGATTTTGTCAACCTTTCGGAAAAAGCTATATTGTTAATGTGTGTCTGCTGTGTTTGCTATTTAGTTTCCCCTGTATTCAAAACTCTAAATTTAGCACTGATGCTGCAGGTTTCTGCGCCTTTTATGTTGAAGATACGTATGTAGGCACGTGAATACAGATACTGCTAATGATAACTTACTACTTGCGAAGAGAGAGGTAGAGAGAGAGAGAGAGATCGTTTTGGAAATGGGGTAGACACATTAAGACGCCATCCGCACAGACACTTCAATTAGTATACGCATTCATATTTTATCGTCACGCAATTGCTAAATGGCTGTGTTCTCATTTCATGAATAAGAAATTTACGTCTAACAATTATTTCATTCGGAAGCAACTTGTCCCTGGCGATGTATGTGAAGTGGTTTGGAACCACCGAATTTCAGTGTGAAAGAATTACAGGCCTCCTCATGATATCTTTGAGTATCCTGCGGCATGTCGTTAATAATTAATTAAATACTCAACACATTAGGGCATAGTAAGTAAGGAAACGCATTCAAGGCCGGCTATCTCTGAAGCAATCCTCCATTGACCGTATCTGACAGAAATCTTCAGGCGTTTCTTTGTGTACACACAATATACTTTGATTCAATGGTTCCTAGTGCAGAGCAAATTGCGAATACCAGCACACAGTAATAATTAATACAAACACTTTGAAACTACATCTGTGCCACTGCGAGAGGCGTTTTGTTGTGGAGCCGTCACAAGCGTCTGTTTGCCGTTTGACTTATTGCACTTCGATTTTCGCACTGGTTCAGTCGTCTGCAGCCCTGCCGGTCTGAGACGTGCATTGTATTGTTGGATAGGTGGTAGGGCGGGTGGTGGGTGGGTGCCGTGAGAACAACTTTATTGGGTTTACTTTTCATTGCGGCGTGGTCGTATCTTAACACACCAGGTAGCCACAGATTTGTTTCCCCGGCGATCTAGGCTATGTGTTTTGGGGCGGTTGTCTAGTTTCTTGGCACCGGTGATTGGAAGGCGCACCTTCTCAGCCGGGTGTTGCAATAGGCTAAGCTACAGCAATGGTTTGAGTTAATGCCTGGCCCTAATGGTAGTGTTTTTCATTAAGATATACTCTTGTCTTGTTATGTGTTTATGACGGATTAACTATTATTTCTAGCAATTCACTGTAAGATTTCGGCTTATTGAAATATAAGAGTAATTCTCAAACCATTAAAAAGTAGTGAAATCGTCCTAGTTGGTTTCAGCGTCATCATATGAAACAAATTAAACATGTCGTCATATCAATATGTAATAACTGGTAGGCAAAATTAAGCCAGCTAGGTAGACACCGAAATCCAGTGATGCTCTGATAAAAATCTATATGAAACAATTATGCAATAGATGGAAACTCAGAAGCTGCTGTATTTTGTACATGAGGGGAGGGCTGGTTAATCTAATTTGTCGATGCTCCGCTTTATATTACTAAAAATTAACGCATAATTATTAGAATACCGAGGGACAGCCAGTTGCGTCTTATTTGCTTTGGCGTTCCCTGCGGGGTTCGAAATCTATGTGTAATAAATAGAAGAAACGTGTTTTTCTTTCATTTCGCCTCTGCTATAGAGGAGGAAAAAAACTGGCGGGCTGGTACCATCCTCACGATTACCATGGGTGGGATGCGAGTGTGCTCCTCTCTATAGCCACGGATTTACACGTGACGGATTGCAAGACAGTCATGGAAAAACGAATTATAGATAATAAAATCGCTTCAAAGAATGTTTGGCTTATTTCTGCCGTAGGATTAATTAAGAAGAGTAAGAAAACATAGCCCGATCGCGTTGTGTGTGTCTCGCCCTCCCCCGCCGTTCTAGCTTCTGCAAAAAGGAACGGAGTATCAATCTGATGCTGTCCACGGTTTCCAGGGTGAAATTTTCCCCCAGGAAGCATCCAAAAGCTGCTAATTAGAACAGCTAGGGAAAAAGATCAACCGAAAAACGGAGGAAAAGGAAAGCAGGTTGTGAATAAGAACGAAAAAGGAAAACTGACGACCTCTCGCATTCTATCGCAAGAAATCCTGGTACAGACGATGTTTTTTTTTTTCTTAAAGTACCGCAAGAGCATTTTTATTTAATGTTTCTATAGCAGGGCAATGGTAGGTGAAGACGCTGTATGGAGGAATTTAATCAATCAGCACCCGCTAAGAGTGGACAGCTCCCTGCCTGTTTTCCCTGCGAGTCGTGTTGCTCGATTTGAAATTGAATAGATCTTTTTTATTAAATGGCGCGATTTTCTGACCGACTGCATTTTATTTTTCTTAGCTAATTTGTTTGTAAATAGATTAGGCAGCACGCAGTTGAGGTGTCTTTATCCGGGCGGATTTTCGAAAGCCATGTAAAATCGAGCGCCGTCACAATTAATTAATTCTGCTTTCTTCTTGCAGGAACGATTCTTGGGGAACCTGGTCCGCCAAGGGATGTAAAACCGTGCTCACTGATGCATCCCATACAAAATGCTTATGTGATCGTGTGTCTACCTTCGCCATTTTGGCTCAGCTACCAAGAGAAATAGTAAGTATTATGGAAAATATTATGGCTGTGCAATGCGAATGGAGACATAGAAACAATCCGGAGCTTTATTACGTGTGTGTGTGCGGGCGCGCTGGCGTGTGTGTGCGTCTCTGTGTGTGTGTCTGTGTGTGTGAATTCGTGGATGCTTGAGGTAGCATTGCTGCGTTTATCAGATGTTAATCAGGTCTATACGTTTATGTGCACATCTGACGGCAGCTGTATGTTCTGTGGGTAATTATCCACTTGCGTGTGTAATTATATGCGCGTGCATGTGTGTTGCCGCCGGTGCGCACCCCTCTCCCCTAACCCCCATCATCACGTACAATTTCGTATGTGTACAATTTGTATGTCATTCCGCTTAATTAAACGAAACATGGCGGTGTTTCTCCGCATTCTATCTAATTCACATTTTACTGTCAATCTCGGCGAGTGTGCGGCAACTGAACTGGATAATGTGAGGGTTTCTGTTGGCAAGGCCGTGTTGTGCATCATGAGTAGCAGTGTGAAGCACGCCAGGCAGCAGTGTGGCTGTAGAGATGCTAGTGTCTGCCAGTTCCTCAGTGAGGTGTCACTTTTCACTTTTTAATCTAATTTAGTCCTCTCTTTCTACCCACTACTCTGGCTTTTCATCAGAATTAGCATTCCCTTGATGAAATGAGAATGATCGATACGTGCATCAATACTGATTACGGCCACAATTCAGGAGCCCGGGAATGTTTATTTTAATGGTTGAACAGAAAGGAACAGTTGCTTTGTTTGTGTGTAGCCTGCAGTGTTCGTGAGTGTGTGTGTGTGTGTGTGTGTGTACGCGCGTTTGTGTGTGTGTGTGTGTGTGTGTACAGTGGGCCTGGCGTTTAATACCTCGGCTTACAGCCAGTGTACGAGTGACATGTCAGCGTGAGTTGCGAGGCTTGTAGGTGGGACAGAGCGGGGAGGCTGTGTCACATGTTGCATTCTGGGATTGGTCGTAAATTCGGCGGCGGTAGATAAAACACCGGTGATGTTTTACTTTAAGTGTGGCGGTATAGCGGCGGAATGCAGAAGCGGGATGCGGATATTGAGATAGACGGCCTACCGAACGCGATCTCGCATCGGCCGGACCTTCTGCTGACGTACTTGCGTCTGTGAGGCATCGGGTTTCATCCATCCGCATGATGGACCGGAATACGTGCTGAAAATAAGACAGTGAATATTTGGTCGTTTTACCCCAACAAACGAAGGCTTGTTTTATGCTTAGACCCTTTGTTTTGTTTTCTCTGTTACTGTAACATAGATCCTTAAGTAGCCTACTCTATCCTCACTAGTATCATTCATTCAGTAGACCTTTAAGACTTACTGGAGCTGATGGCAAGTAAGCATGACCCTATTGCCTTTCATTAAACTTGCTAGACATTAATGGCTTTTTTCTATCAGCTAGCCCAAATCGCATTAGGCCAAATGGTCTTAATTAAAATTCTGGCATATTTTACTAATGGTGTGATGTCTCGACATTGAATAAGTACTTTTGTGCGCTTGGTTTAATATTCACGAGTGTCTAATTAATATAGGGTTGTATGATTAGCTCGAAACTGAAATAATGGGAAAACTGATCGTTTTGAAGAAATGAGTCTTTTTTGGCTTTAGAAATGTAGAGTAGCCGAAGAATTGAGATCTTAAAACATGTTAATATTGATTAGTTTCCATATTAAATTTGAACTAAAATCAGTATGACGGTTTCCAGACTTATTGAGTATAGCTGATATGAGAGCCTGGGGTCTTACAATGGACTTAATAATCTTTCACTATAGACTGAAATTATACTATTCTTACTACTACTACTACTACTACTACTACTATTACTACTACTACTACTAGTAATAATAATAATAATGACCATGCCATATGTAACACAGCTCAGATATTTATAGATATTTAGTACAAATCACAAAGTGAAATAAGTTGAAATGTCACTGTTCTGGAAGTGCTGAGTTTTCCTGTTACTAAAAGAACAGAGCAACCGCACATCCAAAGCAGATAGCGCTGGTGCTAGGTCCAAAAAAGGGACGCTAAATCAGAAAGTAATACCAGCACACTGCCGGTAATGCTTGCCTGATGAAGACCTGCCAAAGTGGTAAGGTTGTCAGTCTTACCACACAGTAAATAAATGACCAGGGAGCATTTACTGCAGTCTCTGGGTATTCTAACTTTTGACTCTTGATGCTAGCCTTGCTGACCAGCCTGGTCTATGGTCACTGGGTAAACGTTACTCAGCGAATCGAGGTCTGTTGGTGAAGTCCACTTGGCTGGCAGCATGTGGAGATCTGTGCTGAACCCCACCGTCACTGTGCTTTCCTTGCGTCTTCTCCGCAGGCTATGGAGTACACAGGAGTGCCCACCGTGACTCTCATAGTCGGTTGCGGCCTGTCTTGCGTGGCCTTGATCACTCTGGCGGTCGTGTATGCTGTGCTGTGGAGGTGAGTACACCGCGTCTGCACTGCACTGTGTTTCTGGTCTTATAACAAGACTTTGTTTTTCTCTTAAGTAGAAAATGTTAGCTTGTTTTAAGTTACTGTTTGCTTTACACCTGACATTTTCTCACCCCATTGGCAAATCTTGAAATGAATCAAACGTTCTCAACTCATTGTCAGTTGTTTTATGTAATTTAGCAAACAGTGGTAGAAATATTAATTTAAGAGCTCAAGGCTCAAGGCCTACTGCACAAAATATCTGTCTCAACAAGCATTTTTTGTCTTGTAATAAGTTTTAAGATCTTTTTTTTTCTCTCAAGTAGAAAATAGAGAGTAGAAGTTACTGTTTGCTTGACAAGTGAAATGTTTTTCCTCCATTAGCAAATCTCGAAATGAGTAAAAAATGTCTTGCCTCATTGGCTATATTTTTGTCGTATTTCACAAAAAGTAAAAGAGATATGATTTAAGTCTAAAATACTAAATAAGATTTGATTATTTCTGGGTTTTTGCAGTGCCCCTTTTGCAGTTTTGTGTTGTACTCGTACAGGAGAGATGGGAAACACTATTCAACACACACACACACACGTTTCTTTCCTCCTTCAGATGAGGTCTTACGTCAAGGTCATGTAATGAAACAGTTTAATGAAACGATGATGTGATAGGATAATGATCGAGGTTATTACTGGGTATGCAATAATATGTCTACTGATGTACATGGATATGGAACCTAGACGTGAGCTTTTTACTGAGTGCTTGAGAAGGCATCAGACCATGCGTGTGAACTGAAGCTGGGCGAGGCAGTGTTGCTGGATGTTTGAGGAATTCTAGAGGAAAAAGTGTTGGCTTTTCCCTCACTCTTTGGCCCTGATCTCCAGGTACATCCGATCGGAGAGGTCCATCATCCTGATCAACTTCTGCCTGTCCATCGTCTGCTCCAACGTGCTGATCCTGGTCGGACAAACGCAGACACACAATGTGGTGAGTCCATCAAATCCTTCACTTTTGCTGCACGGCTCTGATTGTACCCTGATTTCCTGCCAAGCACAGTACATGTTTTAATTTTCTCCTTTGAGGTTTATTCTTATGAAGTTCTCTCACGCAAAAGAGCTGCTGGAAAAAAAGAGACAGACTGCTATTGACTTAACATGTAGTTAATGCGTAGCTGGACATTTTATCGAGAATATACATATGTTCGGTTTTTCCGCATAGATGATATGCCTGGTTCATCTTATCCTGAGCTTTAGGCAAAAACGGTGTCACCAGAACCAGCAGATAAACAGTGTTGAAAGTACTGACTGCTGTTACAGATCCTGGTGCCAGGACTTCAATTCTTCAAATGGCTCAGTAAAGTATTTAGATATCCAATTCCCTCAGTCTTACATATCCTACTCTCAACTCTTTATTTTTAAACTGTTAGGAATGTGCATGCCACGCTACATTCATACGGTTTGTCATTCTTACTGTCCTGTATGTTCATATCTGTCTGGGTGTGATGGAACATGCCGGAAAGGTTGGGAGTGCTTGTTCAGCCGATGGACTCGTCCTGTTGATGGTTTGAGTGGCGGGTCTTCACTAATAATGCATGGGTTGGAATGTTGTGTCCATCCTGTTGCCACAGTAACGTGATATCAGTGTCTGTCCAATCCGACCATCGGTCCAGTTTGTCGGAGTTCAGCAGAGGCTGTCCACGTAACCTTCTGGGGTGGTGGGGGGAGGGGTGGGTTCATTTGAACTGGGTGCAAGGTCCTCGTTCCTGTGTAACACAAAATAAGGTCCCCGTATGTTACCCAGCTTGAGGCCAGCGCACCTGTTCCTTTAAGTGACCTGTGCCACTTCAGTCTTGCACCATCCCCTCATTGAAATGCAGGGGCCATTGTGTGCAATATCGCATGCAGTGCATAAATTATATCCCCCCGTACGCCAGCTTCAGCCGGAATGTGTTCTCCATGCCGGCGCGGTGCAGCCAGTAGGCTAATGCTCACATTTGTAGTAATGACATATCTGTACTTTGCAAACCCCCGGAGATATTTTCAGCAGCTGGGTTTGAATTGCATTTTCTCTCCCACCGACCCACCCATTGCGGCCTTGGTTTCAGCCGTTCACTCTTCATCTCAGACCCAAGCACAGGTTTGAGGATGGTGTTTGCGGACCCTGCACTGCAAAAATTACAAAACATAAGTCAGTCTTAACAAGTAACTTAGTCTTATATTTACACTTGAAATCTTATTTATATTACCTTTTTGCTAAATGAGACAAAACCCTGCCAATGAGGTGAGACAGTTTGACTATTTGCCAACAGGGTGAGAGAATATTATGTCAAGCAAACAGTAACTTAAAACAAGCTAATATTTTCTACTTGAGAGAAAAAAGATCTTAAGTCTTATTACAAGACTAAAATGCTTGCTAAGGCCAGTTTTTTTCTGGTTTTTGAGCACCCCCACTTCACAAACAGGAAAGAGGCAGACTGTTGACTTCACGTTCCCTAGCCAACACCAAAATATGTCAGCCTTAGACTGCTTAATCAGTAACAGCTCACCTATCAGTATTCCCACAACATTTATGCATTGTAGGGCCACTCCGTTATGCCCTTCCACAACGTCTCGGCGACAAAGGAAGCGTTATTTGTCAGAGGGCGGATGTCTTCAAGGTGAATTCCGGAGGAGGCCCTGGACGTGTCATCTCGGGGATGGGACGTTCTTGGCTCGGGTTCCTCCTTGCAGCCGTCCGCATTCTGCTGAAGCGTGGGCTCCGGAGCCGAATCCATCACGGTGAAATGTGGCATGCTTGTCGCGGATGAAGCCCCGAAAGACATGATCTACAGCAGCCCCTTAGGATTGTGGGAAAGAGTAATTGTGTGGCTCAGGGTTTTTGATTCAATCACCATCTTAGAAACTGTCTTCAGCCCTTCATCTATCCAAAATTATGGCCCACTTGATAATCATGTTTTACAGGAGGCAGTGCTGGTGGAGGTAGAATCACGCACTACGATATTACGCTGGTGTGTCGTGTTTATTTAGGAGGTCAGGATTCCCGGTCTCAGTTCAGGAATTGAAACTTAAGTTTGCTTAAATAAAAAGAACTGAAAGAGCCTGTGGCATCGGTGTAGTTATGGAAGCGCTGTTTAAATGAGCCGTGCTGTAAAAAAAAGATTAACAAGCGTGGGAAGAAACTTCTAGATCACTCTCATATAAAATGGAGATGTGTGTTTTAATTGGTTTCAAACTGCTGGTGCCTATTAAAAAATCGTAGCACATCCATAAACTGGGGCTTCAAGGTGATGCGAGCAGAGTGTACTGGAGGCACGGGTAAACAACCTCAGGCTGCTTACCTCTCTGAGTTAGCACGGCAAATTAGCTCTCGCCGCCCCCTTCCCTCCCCTAGTCAGGGGGAGAGTCAACCCCGCTCAATCATCTCCTCCTCTCCTATGGAAGTCTCTCTTCTCTCTTTGCTCATGAATGTAAGAGTCGCCAGTCACTCGACCACTCCCCTCACCTCCTGTAACATGGTCACTCGCCTCCTCCTGTGGACCAGAGGAGCCCGCCTCCTCCCATTGGCTCCTGTAGAGCTGTCAGTCACCCGCCAGCCCACAGCGCGTCCACTCAGACTACACACAGGTTCAGCCCTCTCCACTCCTCCATTATCCACCAGCTCACACTCTACCCTAAAGCATCTCCAACTGCTGTAGACAGGGCAGGCTATAGCCTAGGGGTTAAGGTACATGTCTGAGACCCGGAAGGTTGCTGGTCCATGCCCCAGCATAGCCACGATAAGGTCCATGAGCCTTGAGCAAGGCCGTTAGCTCCACATTGCTCTGGGGGGGATTGTCCCCTGCTTTGTCTAATCAACTCCAAGTCACTTTGGATAAAAGCTAAAATTACTGCAATATAATATGACTGATGTCTGATGACATATCAGCCTGATTATGACAGTGGGCTGGTTGTACACATGTTTCAGTGTTTTAATTGGATAAGATTTATGTGTCCATAGTGGTGCACTATGGGGTCTGTTGGTCTGGATTTAGTTTTAGTAGTCTGGCCATTGTCTCTCTGAGCTCTGAAAGTCATTCAGGACAAGGGCGTTTAGCGAATAAATACATCAGTGGGTAAATAAAGATTGCTCTCATGCGGGTAGCCATCGGTGTCTGTGATTGGTAGAGGCGGGCAGCGGAATGATTTGGGCGGCCAGAGCACTTCAAGGATTCTACCCATAATCCTCGTATCACAAACTTTCCCCTGAGGGCATGAGGAGGATGGACAGAGGTAGTGTTATTCAGCGCAGTCTATCCTTTTAAAAAAATGTTTTTAAATTCCTCATGAAATGTCATTCGTTCGTCCTCCATCATGTTTGGGACAAAGACATATATTTTCTATACTTGGCTCTGTACTCCACAACGTTAGATTTGTAATGAAACAATTACGTTGATTAAAGTGCACATTCTCAGCTTTTTTTCAAGGGTATTTCTATACACTTTGGTTTTGCTCTGTAGAAATTGCAGCACATTTCATAAGGGGTTCCCAAGCTGTGGGTCGGGACCCCATGTTGTGTCGCTCGATTTCAGGATGGGGTCATTTAAGCGGATAAGATGCTTCTATACACATCATAATTCATTCTGCTGCTGCTACCAGCCGTTACATTATCAATGAAGGCAAGTGAGCCAGCGCCCGTAGCAGCCATGCAACAGCACGTTTCACAGATGAGGGGGTGTGCTTCAGGAAGTTACTTCTGGCCTCCACGCAAAGTGAATCTTGGCCTCATCTGTTCATAACACCTCTTCCAGAACTCTGCAGGCTGGTTTAGGTACTTCTTAGGACACTGTAACCTGTCCATCCCGCTTTTAATAACTAGTGGGCTGCATATTGTAATGTAGCCTCTTTGTTTGTGAAGCCTTCTGCAGACAGTAGTCACTGATAAATGCACGCCTGCCTCCTGAAGAGTGCTTCTGATCTATCGTAAATGTGTTTGGGGGTTTTTCTTCATTAAGGCTACCAGCCCAGGCAAATGCTGAGCTCTCTAGTACTCCCTTTCTTCTTAATGATGTTTCAAACAGTTGATTTTGGTAAGCCTAAGGTTCGGCCTACATCTCTGACAGTTTTTTTTTTTTTTCTATTTTCTGAACAAGGTAATGGCTTTATTGACTTTCATTGGCACACCTCTGTTCCTCATGTTGACAGATGCCAATAACAGTCTCCAACAGCAATCAAAACCCTTGAATCAAGACTAGATACTGTAAGCTCTTTTGCACCTGCACTAAGGAAGTGATTGAACACTACTGACTAATCAAACACCTGTGAAGCCATTTGTCCCAAACGTTATGGTGCTGTGAAATGGGGGGACACTGTATTAAATTGCTGCAATTTCCACACGGTCAAACCACAATGTATAAAAAATATATTTTAATAAATGCTGAGGATGCAGACTCTAAGCGGATGTGCATTGGTTGATTACAAATTGAAAATTGTGGAGCACGGAGCCAAATCAAGAAATGAATATATGTCTTTGTCCCCAACATTCCAGAGCCGGCTGTCTTGCGTACACACAGTGAAAATAAATCTGCAGAAATAGTGCACTGGAGGGGAAATGTTCTGGACAGCCTGGCTGCAGACACTCAAGGGTAATGGCCAAGCCAAGCCAATAAATTATGTTATTTATTTATTTATTTATTTATTCCTCCCTGTGTGAAGATTTCCGCAGTTAGATTATATTTATTTTTTTAACCCCTTGCGTCCCAATCCCAATACGAAGTGGCCCCACTGAAATCCCGAGGGGGGTTTTGGCTTTGGTTGAGAAAATTGAGAAAGCTGAGAAGATTTAGTAGGGTTTTAATTGAGGCCCAAAACAATAGTATAGCAGTCATTTTGATTGGTTGAAGAGGTGTAAGGTCATATGGCACTCTTGGGATTGTACGGTAGTTACGTTTGAGTGCTATATGACTTGTGGGAGTGAAAGGGTTAAAGGCTTGGACATGTCAACGTGTCCAAAAGGAAGAGAGCTCTATGCTCAACACAAGTTTATGTGATTAATATATGTATTTTTGTTATTATAGTCATAGGGAAGTTTTGGTGTGGTGAAATTAAGAATTGATCAAGGTGTCAAGGTGTCAATTCTGCAGACCAGTCGAGTCAGACCTCCTGAACTTGTGCTTCCTGGCTTTGGAAGCACCCCTCACGGTGTCTCTTCAAACGTCCGGGAGATTAAAAAGCTCAGCCATTTATGTGTTCAGGGCCATAAATCTCCCCATCGCATCTTCAGATGAGCTCAGCGTACATCCCATTGACTGGAGCTGAAGAGCAGCGGGTTTCAGCTTGACTTGCTCTGTTGTTTTTGGTCCTCCTGAGTCGAGTGAGGAAGTGAGGAGTACTGTAGTTCAGTTATTCCATTTGTCTGTTGGACTACAAGTAGTCTGACTGCTGAAAGCTACAGTTCATGTCAGTGATTCTAATGAGCTAGATTTGCAATCGTCAAATCTGGATCTCGAATCCAAATCCGGCCATGGTTCTCTTTTCTCTCAGGTAATTAGCTGAACAATTAGTGCTATTGATTGGCCAGACTATCTTCACACCTGACTCCCAGGTAAAGGGAGGGTGGAGAACCAGCAGTTCTCTGACCTCGAGGACTTTGATTTGATGATCCCATAAGGAAATATAACTTTATATGAAACAAATAACTTTAGAAAACATAAAAAATGAAAACAAACATGAGCAAATATGCCATCTGTCCCCTGCAACGTCACAGTGTGTAAAGTCACAGTGTGTTTTTGGGGGGTGTTAAAGTCACAGTGTGTGGTTGGGGGATGGGGGATGTTAAAGTCACAGTGTGTGGTTGGATGTTAAAGTCACAGTGTGTGGTTGGATGTTAAAGTCACAGTGTGTGGTGGGGGGATGTTAAAGTCACAGTGTGTGGTTGGATGTTAAAGTCACAGTGTGTGGTTGGATGTTAAAGTCACAGTGTGTGGTTGGATGTTAAAGTCACAGTGTGTGGTGGGGGAATGTTAAAGTCACAGTGTGTGGTTGGATGTTAAAGTCACAGTGTGTGGTTGGATGTTAAAGTCACAGTGTGTGGTGGGGGGATGTTAAAGTCACAGTGTGTGGTTGGGGATGTTAAAGTCAGGCTGGTGACTGACACACACAGGAAGGTCATAACAAATATGGCTTCCTTCATTTCCATGGACCATGAGGATAAGCTAGCTTTTGTGTTATTCTATTTTTCTTTTTTCTTTTAAATAAGTAATTAACCAATGCTCCATTGGAGTCCAGTGCTGCCTGCTCTCCATAAAGCAGAGACGTTATTGACAGTGAGTTCACAGTTCAGTGGAGAAAGCCTTCTGAGCCGGTCCACATTGTTGTAAATATCGATAATGTCCAAACTAAACAGCACAGTTTCAATTTCACTGCCTTTGCCTTTGCCTTTCGTTTCTTTGTTCATTTATTCACGTGCATAATATAAATATATTAACATATTCTGCGGGCATATATGGAATATAATGCTGTCCCCCTTCAGAGCCTCGTTCAGAGGAAGCGGTCTGATTCCTCCCGCAGTGAAATCCTGTAGGTGGGTGTTTATTTGTCACAAAAATCAATGCTGTTTGTTGGTCTTAACGTACCCACGTCTTGAGTGGAAATCAATGGGGGGCCTTTGATAGAATTGATTAAAAGTTTGTGCTGTGATAAGCAAAAAAAAAAGAAAAGAAAAGGAGGCTCTGTGTAAATCAGGAGTACAATGCAGTAAGAGCTCATGCACGAGTGCGGCAGCAACACGACACCTTCCCACCATCCAGAGGAAACACAGGTCTACAGGTCTACACTCACCACACCTTCCCACCGTCCAGAGGAAACACACGTCTACAGGTCTACACTCACCACACCTTCCCACCGTCCAGAGGAAACACAGGTCTACAGGTCTACACTCACCACACCTTCCCACCGTCCAGAGGAAACACACGTCTACAGGTCTACACTCACCACACCTTCCCACCGTCCAGAGGAAACACAGGTCTACAGGTCTACACTCACCACACCTTCCCACCGTCCAGAGGAAACACAGGTCTACAGGTCTACACTCACCACACCTTCCCACCGTCCAGAGGAAACACAGGTCTACACTCACCACACCTTCCCACCGTCCAGAGGAAACACAGGTCTACAGGTCTACACTCACCACACCTTCCCACCGTCCAGAGGAAACACACGTCTACAGGTCTACACTCACCACACCTTCCCACCGTCCAGAGGAAACACACGTCTACACGTCTACACTCACCACACCTTCCCACCGTCCAGAGGAAACACAGGTCTACAGGTCTACACTCACCACACCTTCCCACCGTCCAGAGGAAACACACGTCTATACTCACCACACCTTCCCACCGTCCAGAGGAAACACACGTCTACACGTCTACACTCACCACACCTTCCCACCGTCCAGAGGAAACACACGTCTACAGGTCTACACTCACCACACCTTCCCACCGTCCAGAGGAAACACACGTCTGCACGTCCACACGGCCTGCTCCAGCCATTTCTCACACCAGGGGCTCAACTATGTTTTATTATTACTATTATTATTATTATTATTATTATTATTATTGTTACTACTGCCGTAGCTGTTATTAAGGTTGTTTGTTTATTATTATTATTATGTGGTTTTGTTTGATTTTGTGGTTTGATCATTATCATTATTCCTTATTTTATTCAACGTCATGGGAGTTCAGAATTGTTTGCATTGAACACGCAAGTTAACTGGGTGAACGTTACCATAGCGACGGCGTATTCTTCCTCCTCAAACAGAAACATTTCTTTACCTTTTATCGTCGTTCCCTCTGTTTAGTTGAGTGGGGAGGGCAGGAAATCCAGACTTCTGTGTCTGGATTACTTCTCAGGATGTCAGAACTGATGGTGCGTGAACAGGAAGTGTGCCCCTTATTTGGCTTATGGAGAAGAGGAAGGCTACATAAAATGGAGGCAGAGGCTCGGTTAAACGTGCTGTCTCTCCCACCTCCTCCTGGCAGGAATGCCAGCGGCCGTCTGGCTCTCAGCTCACACCCGGGCCAGTGCTACGCCTCCCCTAAGAAAAAAGAGTTTCCAGTGAAGTGCCCTTTGATCCTGACACACCAAAGGGCTCCTCAGCCACCCCCTCAAGTGGCTTTTCAGTTTTTGGCAAGCGCTCTGCTCTACGACAGGGTTCAGCTCGGGAGCGATATGAGCACTCTGCTCTACGACAGGGTTCAGCTCGGAAGTGACACGGACACTCTGCTCTACAACAGGGTTCAGCTCGGGAGCGATACGACAGGGTTCAGCTCGGGAGCGATACGACAGGGTTCAGCTCGGGAGCGATACGACAGGGTTCAGCTCGGGAGCGATACGACAGGGTTCAGCTCGGGAGCGATATGAACACTCTGCTCTACGACAGGGTTCAGCTCGGGAGCGATATGAGCACTCTGCTCTACGACAGGGTTCAGCTCGGGAGCAATATGAACACTCTGCTCTACGACAGGGTTCAGCTCGGGAGCAATATGAACACTCTGCTCTACGACAGGTTCAGCTCGGGAGCGATATGAACACTCTGCTCTACGACGGGTTCAGATCGGGAGCGATACGACAGGGTTCAGCTTGGGAGCGATATGAACACTCTGCTCTACGACAGGGTTCAGCTCGGGAGCGATATGAACACTCTGCTCTACGACAGGGTTCAGCTCAGGAGCGATATGAGCACTCTGCTCTACCACAGGGTTCAGCTCAGGAGCGATATGAGCACTCTGCTCTACCACAGGGTTCAGCTCGGGAGCGATATGAACACTCTGCTCTACGACAGGGTTCAGCTCGGGAGCGATATGAACACTCTGCTCTACGACAGGGTTCAGCTCGGGAGCGATATGAACACTCTGCTCTACGACAGGGTTCAGCTCGGGAGCGATATGAACACTCTGCTCTACGACAGGGTTCAGCTCGGGAGCGATATGAACACTCTGCCCTACGACGGGTTCAGCTCGGGAGCGACCTTGGAGCTGTCTGTCAGTGTCAGAACGGGGCGGGGCCTGGCGTATCCATGGGGACGGGCCTCACCGGAGCCCCTCAGGCTGCGGAGGTGTCTGTGAGCATAATCCAGAATGTTCTGAGCTAAATCGGCCACCTGTTCTGACAGCCCCCACGGCGAACACAGCCATCACCCAGCGCTCCTCCATCACCCAGCGCTCCTCCATCACCCCTCCATCACCCAGCGCTCCTCCGTCACCCAGCGCTCCTCCATCACCCAGCGCTCCTCCATCACCCCTCCATCACCCAGCGCTCCTCCATCACCCAGCGCTCCTCCATCACCCCTCCATCACTCAGCGCTCCTCCATCACCCCTCCATCACCCAGCGCTCCTCCATCACCCAGCGCTCCTCCATCACCCAGCGCTCCTCCGTCACCCAGCGCTCCTCCGTCACCCAGCACTCCTCCATCACCCAGCGCTCCTCCATCACCCAGCGCTCCTCCATCACTCAGCGCTCCTCCATCACCCCTCCATCACCCAGCGCTCCTCCATCACCCAGCGCTCCTCCATCACTCAGCGCTCCTCCGTCACCCAGCGCTCCTCCATCACCCAGCGCTCCTCCATCACCCAGTGCTCCTCCATCACCCCTCCATCACCCAGCGCTCCTCCGTCGGGCCTGCAGCCCCGCCCCGTGGCTGAGAAACGCTGTTTTCAGCGTTACATGCTGATGTTGGGCTGGATGCTTAAAGAACAAGCCTGAATGGTTCTTCTGCATTATGATGGAGTGGAGCTTTTTGAGCTTTTTCATTTCATCCTGGAGTCCAAGTAATACAATTGCTGTTGGTAGAAGTATGCACGTCTTATGGTCTAACTGCTATTTTTCCAAGCTGTTTGTTAAACAGTTTCCCATGAGACGTGACATATGTCACAGAGAGCTGACCACAGGAGGTGGAGGGGGAGAGGGATTTGGGCTCTGGGGGCAGGGTTAGGGACTTTTCAAAAAAACATAGGTCACTGCTTTTTGTGAACGTTTTCGGAACCTTTTAGATAATAAAACAGGAGAATGCTGATGCGTGTGGGCTTTTAATTACTGTTAACCTGTGATGTCACTGTTATTTTTATATTAATGTTTATTACTCTGTTAGTTACAATGTGATCCTATGGAATCCAACAGAACTGAAGGAAGGTAGAGCATAATTTATGTAAGTTTACACATATAGAGTATACTGTGTGTATATGTGTCTATGATTATATATCACTTGTATTTGAACCTGTTTCATGCTGGATTGCTCTGCACAGACTGCCCTGCCAAGCTCATAATTCAAACTGGGCCCTGCAGGCTTCCCCTTGCATTGTGGGTAATCACACAACAGTAATAGAGTGTGCTCCTCTATCTTTTTTTGCCACATTTTCAAATGACAAAAATATCAATCTGATGAATGCTATCATTCTTTCATTTATTTCAGAAACAGAATCCATTTTAGATTTTTCCCCCGGATTTAGGCGATAGCTAGATTAAACCCATGCATCTCATTGGCAGTGTCGGTTGCTCGTGGTTTGTGTTGAGAATTGTAAATGCTTCGTAGCGGCTGGAGCCCTGGGCGAGACCTAATGTTGAGCTGATTTGAAGGCTTGTCCGGAGTTATCAAGCTTCCAGTTGACTAATTCTTTCATTAGGGTTCTTCAAGAACGAGTCACCAAATCTGTGTTTGCCACTCGCTGAGTTTTCATTTAGTGGGTTTTTCTAGAAAGTACTGTTCATGTAGCGTTCAGGCCCACTGAGGGTTGCATAGCCTACACTGTAGCAGTTTTCTACTGGGATTTACAATGCTAAAACAAACAGCCAAGCTTCAATAGAGCTGTGTTCTACCCATTGGCCAGATTTAACAGTCTGTCCACGTTTGAGCTGTTACTATAGAAACATCTCTGGTGTCTTGCAAACGAAAAGAAGTGGATATGTGGTCATTTTCTATCTCTGAATTGGACCTGGTTGCTCAAGGATATTGTGACAGAAAGAAGAAGATTGTTTTCTGGATGTCCAGTTTATACCCTCCCTTCCTGATTGGTGGAAACTGAAAGGGGGTGGTGCCTTGTCCACAGAGAGCTTCTCTCAGCTCGCCTGCTACCCAGAATGCACCCTCGTCTAGTGGCTAAGGTACATGCCTGGGCATTGCTTCAGGGTGGATCCCCTGTTTAGTCAAATTAACTTTAAATCACTTTGGACAAAAGCGTCAGCTAAATAACTGTAACGTATGTCATTCCCACCAGCAATGTTACCATCCACCGCTGTGCGTCAACCGTTGTAGGTGTACCCGCAATGGGGTCGCCCTGACAACCGAGCAGCACTGTGGAAGGGCCGTTCCGAGCCTCCCATGCCACATGGGTTCCAGCTCGTGGTCAGTGGCGTGGCATGGCGGGTGTGTGGCGTGGTCAGTGGCGTGGCATGGCGGGTGTGTGGCGTGGTCAGTGGCGTGGCATGGCGGGTGTGTGGCGTGGTCAGTGGTGTGGCATGGCGGGTGTGTGGCGTGGTCAGTGGCGTGGTCAGTGGCGTGGTCAGTGGCGGGTGTGTGGCGTGGTCAGTGGTGGGTGTGTGGCGTGGTCAGTGGCGGGTGTGTGGCGTGGTCAGTGGCGTGGCATGGTGGGTGTGTGGCGTGGTCAGTGGCGTGGCATGGCGGGTGTGTGGCGTGGTCAGACGCTTCAGACCACTTCTTCTTTGCTGGAATGTGCAGCACCACACACAGCCGCGCCGGGATCCGGCTACTATAGGCTGGCTCCGTCTCCCTGGCGCTGTAACCAAGGTTTCCTGGGCTGCGGGTTTATTATTAGCTCAGTTTGAGTAATAACACGGGTGGAGTCCGGCGACTCGGAAAGACCCGAATCCAGGGCTCCGCTAGACGGGTAGACGGGTAGAGGGGGTGTGTGTGTGGGGAGGCGGGGCAGGATAGACAGGTACACAGGGTGTGTGTGGGGGGGGGGGGGGGGGTAGACGGGTAGAGGGGTAGACAGGGTGTGTGTGGGTAGATGGGTAGAGGGGTACACAGGGTGTCTGGGAGGGGGGGGGTAGACGGGTAGAGGGGTACACAGGGTGTGTGTGGGGGGGGTAGATGGGTAGAGGGGTACACAGGGTGTGTGGGGGGGGGGTAGACGGGTAGAGGGGTACACAGGGTGTGTGGGGGGGGGGTAGAGGGGTACACAGGGTGTCTGGGAGGGGGTAGACGGGTAGAGGGGTACACAGGGTGTGTGGGGGGGGGTAGACGGGTAGAGGGGTACACAGGGTGTGTGTGTGGGGGGGGGGGTAGATGGGTAGAGGGGTACACAGGGTGTGTGTGGGGGGGGGTAGATGGGTAGAGGGGTACACAGGGTGTGTGTGTGGGGGGGGGTAGATGGGTAGAGGGGTACACAGGGTGTGTGTGGGGGGGGTAGACGGGTAGAGGGGTACACAGGGTGTCTGGGAGGGGGTAGACGGGTAGAGGGGTACACAGGGTGTGTGTGTGGGAGGGAGTAGAGGCGTAGACAGGTAGACAGGGTGTGTGGGCGGGCGTAGATTGGTAGACGGGGTGTGTGTGTGTGGGGAGGCGGGGCGGGGTAGATGGGGGGCAGGAAGGTCTCCAGCTCTGCTGCTGTTATGGATTCACAGGAGCTCGTCGTCATCGAACAGAAATAATCTCTTTGTTGTGGAGGCGTTCCTCTGGGAACTAGGTGTCTGATGTGGCTTCTCTCTGTCTGTTTCAGTGTAGGTGTGTGTGTCTGTGTTCCCCGCTCACACCTTCTCTCTGTCTGTTTCTGTGTGGGTGTGTGTGTGTGTGTGTGTGTGTGAGAGTGTGTGTGTCTGATGTGCCTTCTCTCTGTCTGTTGGGTGTGTGTGTGTGTGTTTCTGTGTGTGTCTGTGTGTGTTTCGGTGTGTGTGTGTGTGGGGGGGGGGGGGGGGGGGGGGGGGTGTGTCTGTGTTCCCCCTCACACACTGCAGGATTCTGTTCTCTGCATGCTTTTGAAGAGACTGATCACACATGAGATCATATCTCTGTCCCCCTACCCTCACCCTTCTCAGCTTCCATGTTGTACTTTGATCGCAGGTTCAGTAATCAGGGCTTTGGCCGGGGTTGGTGAGTGCTGAGGTCCCATCAGTGTGTGTGTCTGTGTGTGTGTGTGTGTCTGTGTGTTTGTGTGTGTGAGTGTATATGTGTGTGTGTGTGTTTGTGAGTGTGTATGTGTCTGTGTGTGTGTATGGGTCTGTGTGTGTGAGTGTATATGTGTGTGTGAGTGTGTATGCGTCTGTGTGTTTGTGTGTGTGAGTGTGTGTGTGTGTGTGTGTGTGTGTATTTGAGTGTGAGTGTGTGTGCTTGTGTGTGTGAGGGTGTGAGCTTGCATGCTTGTGTGTATGTGTGTGTTTCTGGGTACACAGTGAGGTTGTGTTTCCTGTGTGGGCCTGGTCAGTATGTGTCCCCTATCCTCGGTGACTTTGCCTGTGATTTGAGTGACAGGCGGGGGGCAGGGTGATCCCCTTAGAGACAGAGGCTCTCCTCTGCAAACAAATGTGGCCTGGGTGCTGATTACACCCCATGCTTGATTAAACTTCAATTCCCATAATGCCTCAGCACAACTTCAGCCAACAAATGAGTGTATCTGTATTTAAGCACAGGTTGGACTGTCACTCCAGACTCCCGTGAAGTTCCTGATCCCTGCTGTAGACTCACGTATGCCGATTGCGAACTAGGTTTATTCCACACATAGTGTAGGAGGAGGGTAACAGCAGACACAGAATGGGGAAACAACACTAACACGGAATATCTTTTAAAAGTCATCAGATCCCTGGCTGAATACAATCCCTGGTGTAAAATCCAACTCTGACTACCTTGAAATGACCGGCTAGCTGCTGTTTCAAAACATCACTTGAGCTGGGAAAATCATGTATAGAGCTGGTCTGAACTGGTGAACCAATTACCAGCTGTTTCAAAACCTAGCTTGAACTAGCAGGTATGCCTCCATCCACCTCCTCTCCCCTGTCCCAGGCCCCAGCTGTTCGCCATGTTGAGCTGACAGTCTGTTTGTTTCTGCGTTCTTCTCTCACGCAAACATCAGAGTCTGACTTTTAAAGAAAGAAAACACGATAACGCCTTTAATCTGCCTCTCCTAGGACCTCAAAGTTTTCTCTGTCAAGCGTGGCTCTCTGTTAAAGCTTCAGAACCTCTGCTAATATCAAAGTTCGACTTCTTCTCTTTTCATAAGCGCCAGACTTCACGCCTGATGACAGTTGTAGACTCATCTCTGTAGTAAAATTGATTTATTTTTTCTATTCGGCTTAGGAATAAGGTATTGTTCAGGTATTACAGAAGTTATTTTGAGAAACCTGTATTTTTGTCTCGTAAATATGCCACGCCATTTGGCTTGAACGCTTGAAAGGAACGGCATTTCTTCCGATAATGCAACAAAAACGGAAAATCAACCTACTACGGGTTGAATATTTCATAAACATTTGACATACAGTATTACACTGTGACATAGATGTCCCCAACACATCTCAGAACTGTTGCACCTCTCAGAGAAATGGCACTAAAGATGTATTATAGATGCTAAGAGCATGCAAGCCCTTCCATATGCTATTGTTAGCACTTTGGAGAATAGTTGACTGTTTGGTTGATGTTTACTGGCTTCTGTCTAACCCCAGCTCTTCTGACATTCCTATGAATAATTTGTCATTTTAAGTGCTGTGCTTTTGTTTTACCCAGGTCCCTCTGCAATGGGGAAACCGTCTTATACCCAACAGCCAGGGGTATCTTTCTTAAATATTGATGGGGAGACAGGGAATACCATGAAATTACAGATGAATTTGAAACCCCAGACTATGCCTTTCACCACTGTGTAAAAATATTCATTGTATTAATTTATAAAGAAAGGCATGTCTTAAATGGGCGGCACGGATGGCGCAGTGGGTAGCACTGCCGCCTCACAGCAAGGAGGTCCTGGGTTCGAATCCCCGTCGGCCGGGGCCTCTCTGTGTGGAGTTTGCATGTTCTCCCCGTGTCTGCGTGGGTTTCCTCTGGGTACTCCGGTTTCCTCCCACAGTCCAAAGACATGCACGTTAGGCTGATTGGAGAGTCTAAATTGCCCATAGGTATGAGTGTGTGAGTGAATGGTGTGTGTGCCCTGCGATGGACTGGCGACCTGTCCAGGGTTTATTCCTGCCTTTCGCCCAATGTATGCTGGGATAGGCTCCAGCCCCCCTGCGACCCTGTTCAGGATAAGCGGGTTAAGATGATGGATGGATGGATGGATGTCTTAAATGACCAGTAGCAGATGTTTCAAATAGCAACAGAGAAGCTTTAGTGTTTAATTACTGCATGCTATCTCCTTTTTGTGAGGTGTGGGTAGATGAAAATTGATCAAAGCTGACATTTAAAACTTTACTTCCATTTGAGAAGGAACCCAACACAGTACTACCTGAGGAAAATGCTCTAGTGTCCACCTCACAAGTTCCTGTTTTGTATGCTGGACTGGAAAGGCTGAGAGATTTCTGCATGGTCAGTTAGGCTCAAGGTTCAAAGGTTGCAGGTCAAGGTCATTGGTGCTGAATGATGATTGAGTGGCTGTGAGGAGTATTCTGACGGTACGGGCTTCATTCCAACTGCTTATTTTATCCTGCCTTGTCTCCTCAAGTGACCCAATCCCCGCAAATTAAATCCAAATAGCGATTTGACCAGTTGTGACCGTTTACTCAATCCCAGGTAGATATTGCGACTTCATAGCAACTGCTTTAACGTTGGAAAAACTATGGCAGTCCTTTAGTAAATCTGGCCCAGAGATGCACAGATGCTTAAAAAATATCACTTACCTCATTTATATTATCAGTGAAAAACCACTGTTCGTCCACATCCCTCTCCCCTCTACACAGTAATTATTTCAGTAACTATTTCAGTAATGAGGAGACCTCCCTACCACTCCCCCCCCCCCTTCCGAATTCAGAGCATGTGAGATTCCTGCACCCGTCTTGAAACCACTCCACCACATTAACAACAAAAAAAATGTTCCATACTCATCCTGGCAGCAAGCTGGCAGTCTGCACTTTAACCTCATTGTTTCATTTCAAACCCGGTGTTGCTGGCGCACGCAGCCGAAAATAACACAAATATGTGTCGCTGTCCAAATACTTATGGACTGCACTGTGTATCCTGAATTTAATGAACTGGCCCTGGGACTGAAATAGAAAGGGAGGGCTGAATGCTGAAACAGTGGCAGTGAGTCTGTTATAGGTCTGTGTATCGGTGGCCCTAGATTAAATTACAGGAGTAATGGGCTGCTTTATTCGTCTCTGAGACAGCATGGCTCCTCGCTGAAAGAGGTCTGACCAGCCCATGGTCATCTCATTTCATTACCCCCCCCCCCCCCCCCCAACCCTCCACCAGCCTGCAGTGGATTGGAACTGGACACAGGAAGTGTAATCCTGGGAATTGCTCTGGTTGGGTGCTGTTGACCAGCACTGTAACTTCCTTAGTAACATAGGAATTTAGTAACCTGGAAGAGCGCTTCCTTAGTAACATAGGAACTTAGTAACCAGGAAGAGCACTTCTTTTGTAACATAGGAACCAGGAAGAGCACTTCCTTAGTAACTTAGTAACCCGGAAGAGCACTTCCGTAGGAATTTAGTAACGCGGAAGGGCACTTCCTTAGTAACTTAGTAACCAGGAAGAGCACTTCTTTTGTAACATAGGAACTTAGTAACCTGGAAGAGCGCTTCTTAGTAACATAGGAACTTAGTAACCTGGAAGGGCACTTCCTTAGTAACTTAGTAACCAGGAAGAGTGGTTCCTTAGTTCATTTAGTAACCAGGAAGAGCACTTCCTTAGTAATTTAGTAACCAGGAAGAGCACTTATTTTGTAACATAGGAACTTAGTAACCTGGAAGAGCGGTTCTTAGAAACATAGGAACTTAGTAACCTGGAAGGGCACTTCCTTAGTAACTTAGTAACCAGGAAGAGTGGTTCCTTAGTAACTTAGTAACCAGGAAGAGCACTTCTTTTGTAACATAGGAACTTAGTAACCTGGAAGAGCGCTTCTTAGTAACATAGGAACTTAGTAACCTGGAAGGGCACTTCCTTAGTAACTTAGTAACCAGGAAGAGTGGTTCCTTAGTTTATTTAGTAACCAGGAAGAGCACTTCCTTAGTAATTTAGTAACCAGGAAGAGCACTTCTTTTGTAACATAGGAACTTAGTAACCTGGAAGGGCACTTCCTTAGTGACTTAGTAACCAGGAAGAGTGCTTCTTTAGTAACTTAGTAACCAGGAAGAGCAAATCTTTAGTAGCACAGAAATTGGGAACCAGGATGAGTGTTTCCTTAGTAACTTAGTAACCAGGAAGAGCTCTCCCTTTTTTTCTCCCCTCATCAGCCCTGCAATGGCTCAATGCAGTCCCTACATCCCTTCCTCTGTTTCCATGGTTACTGACACAGTGGGCTCAACATCTCCCTGCAAATTGCCTTTCTAAAGGGCAGCGTGCACTCACGATTTTAGTCTTCCTCCTCTCTCCCTCCCCCGCCATCTTAGTAAGCACACAGTCCTTAGCAGGGCCCAGGGGCCTGCCATGTGATCTGAGGTATGTGTGTGTGTCTGGGTGCATGTGTGTGTCCCTGTGTGTGTGCCCATGTGTGTGTGTCAGAGTGTGTGTGTCCCTGTGTGTATGTGTGTGTCCGTGTGTGTGTCCCTGTGTCTGTGTGTGTCTGTCTGTGGGTGCGTGCGCATTTATGTGTGTGTGGGTATGTGTGCTTATGTGTCTGTGTGTGTCTGTGTGCATGTGTGTGTGGGTATGTGTGTGTGTGTGCGTGTGTGCATGTGTGTGTGTGCGCATGTGAGGTGTGTGTGTGCGTGTGTGTGAGAGAGAGGTAGAGAGAGAGATGTGGAAAAGCATAGGTTTCAGGATGCCACCCATACACACAGCGTATCTCCTGAAGGACAGTGCCTGTGCTTGCCACAGTGAAGCAGCCGCGCTGAAAGACACATGTCCCTGCAGAAGAGCTCACCGTGACAAACTGCTTAACATGAAACAATCGCTGCCGGTGCATTCACAGTGTGGTCTTCAGAGTGTTATCTAAGAGAGGTTCCTGCAGCGAGCACATCCAGCAGTCTACGGTCCCACAAGCACCAGTGAACTCTCTCTCTCCTTCCCCCGGGACGTCTGTTTGAACTTCTCCTTCGCTGCTCTCTCTGAGCCGTATGCTGCGTGAAAGAAAGCCCCACTCCATCTAGCACTCTTTTCCTGTGTTCTCCCACCAATTCTTCCCCTCATTCTGGGTAAGAGTGTAGAGGTCTAAGAGCTGCAGTTGGTTTTTTTTTGTTTGTACTTTGCTCGGCAGAAACGACGAACGGAGAACCGTGGTGAATTTCCAATATTCCTTTTTTATAGGAGCAATATTTACGGCATAATATTTCTTGTGATGTGAGATAACCGTTGTCAGCTACTTTCTTTTTTCTTTTTTTTAACTTTGACTTCTGCTGAGTTATAGATTTTAAAAGCAGTTATGTTCCGTTCAGCCGGAGAAAATCGTGCTTTCGGAATTTCTAATCAAAGTGCTGGGCGCCGTGAAGATAGACAGCCTTGCATTCTGGGACAAACACAACACCATCTGCGGGACTGTGCTTTTCTGTGGCTGTCCTGCGCCGATGTACACAAACACCGTGTAGGTCACAGAGCACATTCCTCACCACTATGGAGCCCTTCCAAATACAGGCTGCATCATTCCTCAGCATTTATTTTTTAATGGAACTCCGTTGATGTCGACCGTCATCTGTCAAACGCAGTCTGGCTGCCTGCTAGCCACCGAAGCCCAACGACCACATTCCATAATGGCCATTTGTTCATTTATTTATTGCATTTGTTTATTTATTTTTTGCATTTGTTTTGCGGAAATCGCATTTGGCAGCTTCCGTTGGTCAGTTGGATTTTTGCTGTTGATTTTTGCCACCTGGTTTTCTGCCAGCACTGCTGCGATATTCAGTTCCCTGTATCTGTTAGCCGGGCCCACTATGACAGTGTATGTGTGAGGGAGAGAAAGGTTTACGTAACGCATTAGTTATGCAACGCAGAAGTCTGCTACCCATACAATAATTAGACTCCAAGGCCGAGGGGAGTCTATATCAGAGCACAGTTTATGTCCCGGAGAGAATTCTTTGGGGAACGGCAGGCAGAAACTTACTCTAATTGCCCTGAATGTGAAATTAATTTTGTTTTGTGTCCAAATGGATGCCAGACTGACAGTAATCATTGTGATTTCATACAGTGTACAGTCGTAATGGTCTTTCCGTTTCTCTACTGGAGGGGGAGAGGAGTGTGTGTGTGTGTGTGTGTGTGTGTGTGTGTGTGTGTGTGTGTGTGTGTGTGTGTGTGTGTGTGTGTGTGTGTGTGTGTGTGCGTGTGAGTGTGTGTGTGTGTGAGAGGGGGGTGGGGTGGGGTTGGGGGCCTATGGTGAGTTTCCTCATGGTGGTTTGTACCAGTTGGGGATAGAAACTGTTTTTTTAAATATAAAAATAGGAGAGATTATTGGATTTGCGTATGGTTGTTCATACTGTGCGTGTGTGTATGTGTGCGCGCGCACGCCTGTGTATTGGTGCATTCATGATAGCCTCAGCATAATAAGATATCAAAATAATGTCCATGTTTTCAACATGCCATGCATATAAATGGATGTATTGAGTGCAAGGAGACGCATTGTGTTATGTGTATGGAGCAGACATAATGGCCACCAGTGATGACTCCATTAGGCATGTTTACACTGTCAGCACAGTCCAGCAGAGTGCTGTGCGCTTCAGGAGTGGCTGCTGTTGTTTTGGTGAGCTTTAGCAATCTTTCTGTAAAACCACTGCGGTAATGTACTGTATAAGTTGGGCACTCAAGCTCAGAGCTAAAGCCTCTTGATCCTCTATTAATGTCAGTTTACACATTCAGGCTTTTTGTGTTGTCTGACTGTACTTATTAAGCCCTCACACTTCAGCGCACACACTGTGGCATCCTGTAAGCAGCAGGATTTCCCATGTCCCACCTGAATGTAGTTTCACAGACACGCACCTGAATGTAGTTTCACAGAACTGCACCTGAATGTAGTTTCACAGAACTGCACCTGAATGTAGTTTCACAGATCTGCACCTGAATGTAGTTTCACAGAGATGCACCTGAATGTAGTTTCACAGAGATGCACCTGAATGTAGTTTCACAGATCTGCACCTGAATGTAGTTTCACAGAGATGCACCTGATTGTATTTATTATATGTAGGTTATTCATTAGTTTTAGTGGCCGGGTGTCCACAATTTCACCAATTAGGAGCCTGTTGGTTCACCTTCGTCTTTATTTTGATCAGTGAAAAATAAGTTTTGTTTTTTATATAATTGCTTGCACTATAGCACAATAAGCATGCTATGAACATGGGAATTGTATTATCCATGGCCATGTCTGACATAACCTGCCTTAAGAGGGTAAATAACCCCTTGAAACATTGATAGCAAATCTGACCCCCTCTTTCCTCCCTGCAGGGCGTGTGCACGATACTGACCCCCTCTTTCCTCCCTGCAGGGCGTGTGCATGATACTGACCCCCTCTTTCCTCCCTGCAGGGCGTGTCCACGATACTGACCCCCTCTTTCCTCCCTGCAGGGCGTGTGCATGATACTGACCCCCTCTTTCTGCCCTGCAGGGCGTGTGCACGATGACCACCGCCTTCCTGCACTTCTTCTTCCTGGCCTCCTTCTGCTGGGTGCTGACGGAGGCCTGGCAGTCCTACATGGCCGTCACGGGGAAGGTCCGCACCCGCCTTATCCGCAAGAGGTTCCTGTGTCTGGGCTGGGGTGAGTACCTGGGGTCCTGGGCTGGGGTGAGTACCTGGGGTCCTGGGCTGGGGTGAGTACCTGGGGTCCTGGGCTGGGGTGAGTACTCTCTGCCCGGGGGTCCTGGCAGGGGGGCAGCTCCAGTGTTGTCTTCCGGGTGAAGAGGAAGTTGGGTGAAAGCCCTGGGTAAAAGAAGGTGATAGTTGACATAGTCCAAACATGGTCTACATTTGATTTTGATGTCTTCAGTCAAATGTAGAGAAAATGTGACAGAATTTGGGACACATTTGGGGACTGAAGTAGGGAGCACAGAGTAAACACTCCTGTGGTACTCCGTGTGTGCCTCTGCTGTCTGTTCTCAATGTTAACAAGATAACTGCTATTTCTGTCATTTACCATGTACACGATGTCCACGTGGGCTGAAGTGTGCTAATGTTTGCTGCGTTCAGCACCATGGGTGGAGAAGGGGTATCATGAACAGGGGCAGGCGGGTGGGTTAGGGTCTGGAAGTGGGCCCCTCTTTCACACTCCCCCACTCCCGAAGCTGGCCTTTTTAAACAGGGTTGTCCCTGGCAATACACCGAACATGCCAATTAATTTTAGAACACATTGCCCTTGACCAAGGCACTGGTACTGGAGTTCAATGGCAATGCATGGGGGCAGCCTGGAGCCCAGTGATTAAGGTATTGGGACGAGGACTGGGGCCCACAAGGTTGGCGGTTCAACCCCCAGTGTAGTCACGATAGGATCTGCACAGCTGGTGGGCCCTTGAGCAAGGCCCTTAACCCCACATTGCCTCCAGCTTAGTCTAATCAACTGTACATCACTTTGGATAAAAGCTTCAGCTAAATAACTTGTAAAGTAAGTCAATCTAATCTAATCTAAAATAATAAAATATAAGTAAAAATAAATAAATAAAATTAATATAAAATATAAAAATCATGGTGGATTGGAGCTTGAGGGCCTATGGCCTGCACCAGGGCCGAAGCCGGGGGCCACACACACACACGGGCACTTCAGATATTTCTGAAACATTTCAATTGATCACACAGAGCTCCAGCTCTTTCTCACTGTTACCTAGCAACAGAGTAGTGCCTGTTTGTCACTGCAGAGATCTGAGTATGACAAACATACACTTTGGTGAGAGAGGAAGAGAGTGAGAAAGAGAAATGTTCTGTATTGGATATGTTCTGTAGTGCGCCAACATGCCTGCAAAGAGAGATGCTTTTGTTCAAGTCTTGATTGATGCAACAATGAAAACAGACTCCCAGTATTGATATAGTGTGTGCAGAAATGTGTCCTTTAACAGGGTGTTTGATGGGTAATATATCCAAATACATGTAGACTTGAGAGTTTGAGTTCACAGTGTGGGCAAATCTGTCTCCAAAATGATTTGAGTATTTTTGTATTTTGCATACTGCTGTCTCCAAGCCATGAGTGAAAGGGCGCAAGGCAAAGAGAAATCACCGTCACACGTGGTACCCTCTTAGGGGTGCAGTGCACCAAGCACAGAGCCCACACAACATGATACAGCATCCAGCACCTGCTATGTCAAGAGGCACAACGTGCAGGCTTCGCCCTTTTATTTATTATTTTCCACGGCACAGCATCCGCTCCAGGACGGGCTTCTCGCATGGTCCTACACCTACGTAACACCCCAGAAGGCGGAAGGCGAGTGACAGAATGCAGAATGGAAGCGTCTCCACATTGCCAGATTTCTGCCATTGACTTCTTTTCTGTCCTTCAGTGAGTCACTGTGTCGTTATGGCTCCGTCGCACAGAGAAGGACTCGCGCTCCGCTCTTCCCCTGCCCACCCGATGCACCGCCTGTTCTTATGACCACCACCTCCAGCTTCTCCCTAAAAATCCTGTCCGTGCCGAACCCCGAATGGGAACTTAATTGGGTTGTGTTTTAGAGTGAGATAGCCAGCGAGTGAACTTTAATTTCCGTCCTAGTGTTTCCAGCAGTACTGTTATGACAGAGTCTGATGCTAATGCTAATTGAAGATGTTCTGTACAGTCCCAAGCTTTTCACGTTGCGGTGCTGGAAACGCAACATGTCCACGCAAGCAGAATTAATCACCGTCTACAAAGGCAACATTTGAATCGGGTAGATACGGGGGACGCGCTGTTTGCGAAGATAAATTTTAATTGCTGTCGTCGTCGTCCCTGATACACCGGAGGTGCAGATTTTTTCTCGCTAATGACGGTTCAATTATACAATTAGGCTCCTACAGAAGAACAAAAACCAGCTGGTCTCGCGTCCCTCGAGGGCCAACGTGTGAGCGTCACTCAAAGATTTAGCAATGCAAATTGTAAACAATCCGGTTGGGGCTGAACATAGCCTTCAGCTCCTGGTCCAAAGCATTCGCGGCAGACCTGGGTTCAAATAGTATTTGTTTTGGATTTAAATACTTTTCTGCGCTCTATTGGTTTTGCCTGGTGCATTCGAGCCTGCGAGCAGGAGCAAATGGGCGGGGTTTACACTTTTGGGATAATTTAATTTGTTCCAATATACCAGGCAAGCTTAGTCAAATACAGAAAAGTATTTGAATCCAAAACAAATACTATTTGAACCCAGCTCTGATTCCCGGTCAGATTCTTCCCTTTCCTGTCAGGACGTGTGTGGCCGTTATGCTAACGGGCGCGGAGCTTGGGTGAGGAGCTTGGGTGAGGTGGGCGGTGAGCGAGGAGTGATTTATGCACCGCTGCGTATTAACTTCTGCCGATTGGTGAAGAGCTCTCTGGACCCGGGGGTCCGCCCCCCACCCCCCGCACGCCTCCTGTAGGCTGACAGGGCCCATAAATCCCCTCTGTGAGGGCACTTGGTATTCGCCACACACAACTGCCAGGACTGAAGGAGACCGGCTCATAACCACGGTCAATACGCCGCCTGTCAACCAGAGACCGCAAATCAAAAGCGCCCAGAAAAAGCCCCCAGCTTTCAGTCATGGGCACAGAGGAAGACATTCTCCCAACCATCATGGAATATTTATATCTCTGCTTCCTCTCTCGTTTTCACTGCACAAAACAAAAAAATAAGCCAGTCGAATATATTCTTCTTATATTTAGACTTAAAATCTTATTTCTATGACTAGTATTCTATTGCGTTTATGTTTTTTGTTGATAAAGGAGACCAAAAAAAATCTGAGAACTCATTTCAATATTTGCCCAATGGGGTAAGAAAATATCACTTCAGGCAAACTAACAATATTTTCTACTGAAAAAAATAAGATCTTAAGTCTTAATCCAAAATAAAAGCGCTTGTTAAGACAGGTATTTCTTCCAGTGTTCTCTTATTTCTTCCCTGTTTTGGTCGGGGTGGGACGGGCGGGTGGTATTGAGCATTCTTTGAGCCCCTGGTATGTGTATGATTTGCAGAGACATTACAGATATGGAGTCTTAACGCAAAGCGCAACCCGCGCCAGCCCCGGCCCCGTTTCCGTGGTATCCACCTCATAGATTTTGCTTAATGACCTGAAACCCGATTGGTTTAGCTGGTAAACCACTTAGAGGGCTCTCGCAATCTCATTCGCCGCGTCGATGAGCTCCAGCGGTGCTTGTCTTTTGGAATAAAGGTAATGCGGGGGTGATGCTACCTGTTTGTCGTCTGTCTAACCACCTGGCAACCTCTCTTCCGCAGGGCTACCTGCCTTAGTGGTCGCCATATCCATGGGGTTCACCAAGGCCAAAGGCTACGGAACGCCACAGTAGTAAGTCACATTCAAATTCACAAGCTTTATTGGAGTCGTGTGTACATGGATGAGATATAGTGCCAAAGCAAGCGGCAAGAAAGAAAAGATGTATACAGAGGGGTGCAAAAATTGTGAAACAGTGAATCTGAACGTGATCGAAAGCAAACGTGAATTCTTATTTTGAAACTGTAAAAAATGTAAATAAAAAGAAATCTTGCTTTAAAATGTGAAGAAATGTGTCATATTTAACGTTGTACCATTTAGAGCTCAGGTTTGCTTCCGTTCACTTAGATATTCATTGTAAAATGCTTTTTTGACCAGGGGTCCCCAGATTTGTGTCCACTACTGTATGTATATCATGAACATAGAACAAACAGAATATAAACATAATACAAACAAACATGTTTGTGCAACAATGAATGTGTAACATTGAACAATAATTAAGGACACACAAAAAAAGATGAAGGGAACATATATAAATGTGTAGAGTAGACCATGGTA
The DNA here is from genome assembly GCF_963514075.1 of Conger conger. NCBI lineage: Eukaryota > Metazoa > Chordata > Actinopteri > Anguilliformes > Congridae > Conger > Conger conger. Next base: position 2,247,892 of record NC_083777.1, read on the forward strand.
GATCAGAATATATAAATCATTTAACCAGACTGACATTAGTAAGTCTCCCACTGCAACACACTTTCTTGCTCTCTCTCTCTCTCTCTCTCTCTCTCTCTTACTCTCTCTTTTTGGCATCCTTGATGGGCATCCATGATTCATTACCTATTGTGATTTTTAATCAATCGAACACATTCGCTATACTCAGCACGTCTGCGTAGGACACAATGTGGCATTGTTCCTGCTAGCTGGGCGTTTTTCTGCTTTGGTGTTGAAGGTGCTGATAATATAAAACAGTACAGTAATCCCATTAATGCTGTTACAAGCTGCCCTGTTCTCAGAGGGGACCATCTTCTGTGTCCAGGTGAAAATAACAAAATGGTGTCCTCAGGGATGCCAGGAATGAATTCTTACATGAAACCCTCAAAACGTCTTGTTCTGCTACTGCGTAGTCCAGTCAATCATGCCCAGTTATTATGGTGACAGAATTACAGTTCCAGCACTGAAGCAAACTGCACTGTAACAAAAAATAAGTCCTTCTCAACAAGTATTTTCGTCTTATATTTAGACTTAAAACCATATTTCTAGTTATTTATTTCCTTAAAAATACTAAATATAGGCAATTACTCATTTCAAGATTTTCCAATGGGTTAAGAAACTGTACAGTATCTTAACACAAACTCCTACTTGATAGAAAATCCCATTACAAGACGAAAGACAGGCTTTTTTGCAGTGTGTAAGAGATCTCTAAACTTGTCCCAAAGAGGAAGAGATATTTAAGCAAGTCTCAAAAAGGTAACCACCTCTAACCGCGTTCATTACTGAAAGAGAATAACAGATATTTAACCCTTAGACAAGAAGAGACTTTAAGTGTAAATTACTCTGCTTTTGTTTCCATAGCCATGTTTGTGGGTTGTGTCCCTTCGGTAGAAAAAAACAATAATCACTGTTCATTTTTTATCTCTGATCTCTGTGGAATGCCTCTGCTTTCGCAGAAAGACATAATCTCTGCCTCTCCTCTGTATCTCTCCATATCTGTCTCTGCTCTCCTGAGTGAATTTATCCGCTTGCAGACTGTATGTAGAGAACGAGAGCATATGGCCCAGCTCCCTAGACACAAGATGCGAGTACATCTGTATACTATACGCACCACGCGCCATTAATTTAATGTTGGGTGCTAATTTTTGTGAAAGGGACTCTGACGTTCTCTTGGCTTCCAGCTGCTGGCTGTCTCTGGAAGGGGGTCTGCTGTATGCCTTCGTTGGGCCTGCCGCAGCCGTGGTCCTGGTGAGTTTACACGTCGCTCCTCCGGGGCAGAAACCTTTCAATTTCGTTTGTTCCTCATCTCACATATCATGTCTCAGTGTTGTTTGTGGACGGTTAACTGTGTTTACTGCAGGTAGGCTACTGTCGGAAGCAATATAAGATGCGGCCCCAGCATTTTAGCTTGTGTTAGCATGTGACACCAAGTTAGCCTGTGTTAGCATGTGACACAAAGTTAGCTTTGTTAGCATGTGACACAAAGTTAGCTTGTGTTAGCATGTGTCACAAAGTTAGCTTGTGTTAGCATGTGTCACAAAGTTAGCTTGTGTTAGCATGTGTCACAAAGTTAGCTTGTGTTAGCATGTGTCACAAAGTTAGCATGTGTCACAAAGTTAGCTTGTAAATGGTAAATTTATATAGCACCTTTATCCAAAGCACTGTACAATTGATGCTTCTCATTCACCCAGTCATACACACACTCACACACCAACTGTGATTGGCTACCATGCAAAGCACCAACCAGCTCGCAGGAGCATTTAGGGGTTAGGTTTTTGCTCAGGGACACTTCGACACGCCCAGGGCGGAATTGAACCGGCAACCCTCCGACTGCCAGATGACTGCTCTTACCACCTGAGCCAATGTCGCCCCAAGCTTGTGTTAGCATGTGTCACAAAGTTAGCTTGTGTTAGCAAGTATTACAAAGTTAGCTTGTCTTAGCAAGTACTTTGAAGTTAGCTTGTGTTATCAAGTATTACAAAATTAGCTTACGTTTGCAAGTATTACAAAGTTAGCTTGTTTTAGCATGCGTTACGTCAACAAAGGCGCCCTGAGTCACCATTTGCAGAAATGCACTTGTGGCCCTGCAGGAAAGTATTAAGCTAACCTGATCAGAACTACTACTATCGTACTTTGCTGTGGCGTGTTACGGCTAACGGCTTCCTGGATGGATGACAACAACTGGCTGTGCTTGATTTGTCCTATGTTTAGTCACTGCCTTGCTTGGCGTTGAATGCAGTGCTTGATACTTGTCATGTGATAGCAGATTTAGAGTCCGGACTTGGTTGATTTTAAATTTGAGAGAAAAAAGAGAGGAAAATAATGTCTAGCAAAATGAAGTCGGCTAAGGACAAATAGGAGTAACAAGTCATTATCAGTACAGTAGAACCTGAGTGAAACAAACTTCAGAGTTCCAGAGTAATCGCTGAACTGAACGGATATGAAGTGGAAGTAGCTGACGCAATTATTCCTTATCAAGTTTCTTATTATCACTGAAAGCAGGCATTACATTAAAATGATTCATACTTCCCTCTGGAAATACAGCGCAGTCTAAGCACAAGCACAGTTCGTCAAAGGGGTCTTCACACTATTTGTAAAAATAAAATACAATGCAGGAAAGACAGTTTGTTTGATATATAGATGTGAAAATGCAAAATCAAACAGTTTGCGAAGCACTTTGCATCACTGAACTCTTGATGTATAATTTGGGAAGTTAAAGTAGACGGAAAATAATGACTGTTATCATACGCTTTTAAATGCTATCCATTGTACTGGAATGCCGGATTCGAGAGCATAAAGGCGGAAATCACTTTTATGCTTTTTATGGGGTTAAATGGAATGGAATATGCCTGATTAGCTGAACTGGAGTGTGTACGGATGGAGTCACGATGATGACAGCCAGACAGGTTATCACGTCTCCTGGGGGAAGCTTGAGGATAAACAAAGGTGCAGAGTCACTGCTGTAAGGTAACAGAAAGATCTCAGATGGGTGAGGAACAGCTCTGCTTTAAAATGGTTGAGTGTGAGATGTCAGTTAGTTATCTGGTGTTGATTTCAATGGTCTGACATGATTGGGTATGATTGTCTCTGACGTGTGATTGGTGTGATTGTCTCTGACATGTGATTGGGTGTGACTGTCTCTGACATGTGATTGGTATGATTGTCTCTGACGTGTGATTGGGTGTGACTGTCTCTGACGTGTGATTGGATGTGATTGTCAGAGGGGAAACCTGGGTAAAATCTGTGGTGTAATGATGGAAGTTGAGAGAAGAAACAGCGAGACCAGACTCTACCCCAGCAACAGCACCAACTCTTCACACTTCCAGGAGGGAACTCACACCCTGGTATTCACTTCACAGGCTGAAGACAGTGTGATCGAAACCTCAGAATAGTGTTTATCACAGAGCCCTGTCTCCCCGTTATGCAGGAGAAACCGCGCCGTCGCAGGCTAATAATGTGCCAGATGGCATGCATTCTGAGGAGAGGAGATGAGGAGGCTCGACTTACACTGCAGGAAACGCTCTCTCTCTCTCTCTCCCATTCTCTCTCTCTCTCTTTCTCTTTCTCTCTCTCTCTTTCTCTTTCTCTCTCTCTCTTTCACTCTCTCAGCGCAGCCTTGACACCTCCTCTTGTTTGGGTGTTAATATTTGAGAATGTTGATTTTCCGAGAAAGGGCTTGCTCGAAACCTCAACGCCCTGCCTTTCACGCCCACCAGGGAAACTGCGGGAATGTGTGGTGAGAAAGGAAATAAATAAATAAATCAGAGGAACAAGAAACCTTAAAATGAGAAAGGATCACCGAGCATCTTTTGCCCCAACAACCTCTTTAATTATTAGTAGTAGTAGTAGTAGTAGCAGCAGTAGTAGTAGTAGCAGCAGTAGCAGCAGTAGCAGCAGTAGTAGCAGCAGCAGTAGTAGTAGTAGCAGTAGTAGCAGCAGCAGTAGCAGTAGTAGTAGTAGTAGCAGCAGTAGTAGTAGTAGTAGTAGTAGTAGTAGCAGTAGTAGCAGCAGTAGCAGTAGTAGTAGTAGTAGTAGCAGCAGTAGCAACTACTATCAACTCAGTATCAACTGATCTGTCTTGCCGTGTCTTCAAGTTAATACATGAAAATTAGTCCTGAAACACACACACACACCCCTATCTTTCCCTCAGAATTACATGTTGACATCACTATAGAAACAGACTTATGTAACAACGTCATTCTGAGCTGCCTTTGTCAGTGAAACGAGCCCCAATAATCACTCAGTTTCAAATTCAATATGGACGCCTGTTGCAGCCATTCTAGCCATAATTATAGGCCTCAAATCGTGCATAGCATTTTTTTTACATGACTCAGTGCATTCCGCAGTGTTAGTAAAAGCTATTATTCATGCCCCAGAGTTCTGTCCATTTAGCTTGGCTATGTGTTGTTTGCTCTCTGTATGTCTGTATGTCCCTTTTCTTTATTCAAGAGCATGTATCAACCACTTCTGCCTCATGAGCTCGCTGGCCCTAATTTGAATGCTAACGTGCTAATGTGAGAGGGATAAATTGTTCGCTTGACATTCCTCAAGAAGAAACACTTCTGACACTGAAAAGCCCCGTCAACAGACCCAACAGCGAAGGCGCTTTGTCCTCCATCAACAGTTTTCCCATCTTCATAAAAGATGGCTGACAAGCACAGCTAGAAGGACAATGTGTCATTTCAGTTTTGTTGTCACAGGGCGTCAGTCCTTAGAAAAGTTGCTACGTAGGCGTCCATTGTCAGAATGACTAGTGTTTCAGTGAAAAGTATTGCGATAGCTCTGAAAATTGAGGGATGTCAGATGATTGTAGGCTAAGCTTAGAAAACTTCACAGGTTCTGATGAAGGGAAATCTTATGTACACACTATTGGTTTTAGTTTCAAAACATTGTCGGTCCTACCTCCGAGGGGGTTTAAACTAAAACATTTTTGAAACCCCTGATCATGTGGGTTTGACGGTTTTAAGGTTTTTGAAGCTGGTTTTAGTGCTGCTGTGTACGAGGCCTTAGCAATGTTTTCAATTGGTGAACTTAGTACCAGAACCAGTCATTACAATTTCTCATGATAAGGCAAGTTTTTAAGCAAAGTCCTGTTTGGTCAAATCAATGCCTGTTATAAACTTATAGCACTCTTGTATTTTCCACTAACAAGCTTCTCCTGATTGTTTTAAAAATTGTATTCATGTACTAACAAGAAGAATGATGATGCGCTGCCTAATTAGGTTCCAAGCTCTAGACAATGGAAACTGTTGCACTCGTTAATGCAATCAATTACTATTTAAGTATAAAATCTTGTAGACGGTCTCACAATCCACATGGTTAGCAGCCAGGAAACCATACGCAACATAACTGCTTGTATTTTAAAGAAAGTTTGTACTATTTTATGAGGATTTCTAAGAGTGGAAGCAACAACATCTCCATGGAATCAATTCTTGCAACTAATAATAAGAATACTAATGGCCGAACACTCCTGGTTCCAGATTGTTATTGGGCGGGGAGCTTTAATTCCCGGATGATGGACAGGCTGGCAAATGGGATCGGGTAATGTCAATGGGAGTGGTCAAGGCAGCAAAAGGGCACACTACACAGCATCCTGGGCAAGTCCTAGACTAGGGGCTCATTCCTGTCGTTTATTTAATCCTTCCTCATCTCCTCGTTCATTGACTGACCCGGAAATGTTTAAGGACATGCCATCCTGATAAACGTTCATTCGGGAGCTGCTGTAGGAGGCTCCTGAATCATGATTGAACAAGGAGGCATGAGTCCATCCTTTGCAGAAATATTTTTTCAGAGCGCGTGGGATAAATCCTCAACCTGTGGATCCACCTCTCCCCCTCTGTCACGTCTGAAATTGACGTGGCTTCAAACCGACACTTGAAGGAGCGAGGATGTTCTGTTTGCCTGAAGCACGATTCCTCGACTCCTCCGTTCTCGCTTCCTTTCCGTGCGTCCTCCAAAGTGTGAGGCTACGAGTGAGGTAAGGACTCAGGCAAAGGAAGCAAGGAAAGGACTCAGGCAAAGGAAACCAGGAGGTGTCCAGCTATGACTACTTTTACATGACCAGCTAACAGCTGTTTGAAAACATAGCTTGACCTGGTCAAACCGTGTTGAGTGTGTTGCTGGTATGAACTGGTCAACCAGCTACCAGCAGTTTCAAAACCTAGCTTGAGCAGTTTTCTTTTTTCTAGCAGGTTTGCTTCTAAGAAACGACTGGCTCCTTTTTTTAACGCTCCTCCAGGGCAGTCAGAAGAACAGAATGCAGCGTGTAGTGCGTTTGCGGCCAACCCACGGCTGTCTGACAGGGTGCGGTGGCTGCTGAAACGTGGTTGCCCAGCAACTGGGGAGATGTTCGCAGTGCGATTCGCCGGAGATGAGAAGGAGAGGAATTTTATTTTTTGAAAATAATAAAATGTCAGGTCAAGGAAAGCTGTCCCTGGGGGGCCTTCAGTGGGTATGAGTGTGTGTGGGGGGCCTTCAGTGGGCATGAGGGTGTGTGGGGCCTTCAGTGGGCATGAGGGTGTGGGGAGCCTTCAGTGGGCATGAGGGTGTGGGGGGCCTTCAGTGGGCATGAGGGTGTGTGGGGGGCCTTCAGTGGGCATGAGGGTGTGTGTGGGGGCCTTCAGTGGGCATGAGTGTGTGTGGGGGGGCAGGCGTGATGAAACGCCACATCGATGGTGCTTCAGCTCCCTGCCTCCATGTTACAGAGCACAGCTTCACTCTGCCTCCATGTTACAGAGCACAGCTTCACTCTGCCTCCATGTTACAGAGCACAGCTTCACTCTGCCTCCATGTTACAGAGCACAGCTTCACTCTGCCTCCATGTTACAGAGCACAGCTTCACTCTGCCTCCATGTTACAGAGCACAGCTTCACTCTGCCTCCATGTTACAGAGCACAGCTTCACTCTGCCTCCATGTTACAGAGCACAGCTTCACTCTGCCTCCATGTTACAGAGCACAGCTTCACTTTTCCCATTTAGATCACTACATTTCCAGCCTAGGCAAACAAATGCATGAACAGACCCCTGGTGTGAAATCCAGCTATGACCAGCTACCCGCTGTTTCAAACACTAGCTTGAGCTGGTCAAACCATGTTGAGTGTGGAGCTGGTCTGAACTGGTCAACCAGCTACCAGTTGTTTCAAAACCTAGCTTGAGCAGTGTTTTCAGCAGGGACACACACAAAAAGGCACAGACTCGCAGAAACACAAAAGCACTCGCACTTTCGGTCCGGAGGCGAGCACGTCAGTGCAGTGGGAGGGCGTCTTTGGATCAGACGTGGATAGGCTGATGAAACGGGCTGTGTGACTCTCCGAGCCAGCGGAGTCATAGTGCGGCAGCGTTGATTTGTAAGCCGGTTTCACGCAGATTACCCTCCTCACAGTCATCCGGGGATAGAGCCGGGAGAGAGCTGCGGCAGACAGCCTCTCTGCGCTGTAAACACCAGCATGAGGGGGAGCCGGGCGTCCGTTAGGTTTTGTAAAAGAGATGTTTCAAATAGCAGTAGCAGTATTGAATACGACTTATTTATTGATAATGTCTCCCATTACATTTTGCATTAATGTACATTTCATTCAAATGGTGCAATGCAAGTCATTCTTCATGACGATGACGATGATGATGATGATGATGATGATTATTATTATTATTATTATTATTATTGTTGTTGCTGCTGTTTTTGTTGTTGCTGTTTTTATTAGTATTATTGTTATTATTCTTGTTGTTTTTGTTGCTGCTATTATTATTATTATTATTATTATTGTTATTATTGTTATTATTGTAATTGTAGTTTTTGTTTTTGTTGTTGTTGTGGTTGTTGCTGTTGTTTTTGTTTCTTGTATCAGTACTGTGGACGTCATTCACTCTAATGCTGGCCTGTCCAGCCAGTCAGTGTGTGTCAAAACGGGCGTGGTGTCCTGTTAAAGAGAGTCTGCTAATACTGCACTATGGTTGAAAATCTCCCTCCCTTTTGCAGGTCAACATGGTGATCGGCATCTTGGTGTTCAATAAACTGGTATCCAGAGATGGAATTCTTGACAAGAAGCTGAAACACAGAGCAGGGTAAATACTCATCCCTGCAGTGCCATCATCCATCTTTCCCTCTCCCTCTCCCTTCCTCCCTCTGTCTCCCGCTCTCCCCCTCCTCTCTCCTTCTCTTCTCCCTCTCTCTCTTTCCTCCCACCGCAGACACGTGCATGAACAGACTCAAGGATGCCCAAACGTACATACGTACACGCACACGCATTCACCACGTACATACGTACACGCATTCACCACGTACATACGCACATGCACACGCATTCACCACGTACATACGCACACGCATTCACCACATACATACTGTGCAGTACACACCAGCATACGTGTGGCCGTACATGCAGACACGCACAGACATGCGCGTGACACACACACATAGTGTAGATGCAGATGAGGATCCTCCCTGCTGGAGGGCGGGGGGTAGTAAAATTAATATAAAAAATAAAACAGAAAGGGGGTCAGAACTCCCTGAGAGACGTGGCGTTACAGTCTGGCAGAATGAGCGCAGGAAGGGAATATTTAACAGCCTCTCGTTGGGTTCAGTTTGTCTGCTGCTCTGCACCGCGTCAAACAGAGGCTCCTCTCCGGATGACGCTCTTCCACACTGCAAAATACTAAAAATGAGTCAGAAGTATTTTAGTCATATTCAGACTCTTAAAAATCTTAAATCGTAGTGGTGGCCTGTTGCCTCATGGCAAAGGTACAGTATAAGACTGGGTCTCGGAAGGTTGGTGGTTCAATCCTCGGTGTAGCCACGATAAGATCCGGACAGCTGTTAGGCCCTTAACCCTGCATAACCCTGCCTAGTCTAATCAACTGCAAGTTGCTTTGCATAAAAGCATCAGCTAAATAACAAATAAGTAATACGTAATAAGTATTTCTATAACTTTTTTGCTAAAAAGACAAACTTTGCCAATGAGGTGAGGCAGTTTTACTAATTTCAATATTTGCCAATGATGTAAGAAAATGTAACTATCCAGCAAAAGAGTAGCTTAAATCCAGCTGATAGTTTCGACTTGGGAGAAAGAAAAAATATTTTAAGTAACATAACAAAGCTAAAACACTTGCTAAGGGCTTTTTTTTTTTTTGCAATGAACCCTTTTTTGTGTTGTTGTGCGCTGTTCTGCAGGCCCATGACCGAGCCCCATACAGGATTAACCTTAAAATGTGCCAAATGTGGCGTTGTGTCCACAACCGCATTATCAGCAACCACGGCCAGCAACGCCATGTAAGTGCCCCGCGATGCCTCCACCGAGCCCATCGGACCATGCTGCATGCCAGACTCTGTCCGTCTCCCCTGTGCCCGGAGAGGGGGCGCAAAGATTAGCTGGGCCCCCTGCGTTTCATTCCCATCACAAAAATCTCCACTTCCTGTTAAAGCGGGTGTCGGTCTACGGTGTGCTCGCCTAAACTGTCTGCTCGGGGTCCTGGCATGTCTCTGGTGCCGAGTGACGTATCGTGACGTGTCACATTTTGATTGGCTGTACACTAGTACAGCGATACAGAGTGCTCTGCTTGCATCGGAAGTGCTGCAAGGGTGGCATCATAACCACCTAAAGTATTCATTTCATGTTCTGGCAAAATAGTTGCCTGTAATTAGTGGATACACTGCTAGGACCTTACCCGAGACCAGCAAGCAAACAAAATGATTTTCACAAACAGCGTTTCTTGAATGTGTGCTTGAGAAGTTCTCCAGCAATCAGAATGTGACGTGTCTCGATACGTCACTAGGCAACAGAGGTGCGCAAGGACCCTGAGCAGATCGTGGAGGTGAGCAGGTCGTGGGCGGACTCTGGCCGAAAGAGTCGCGCAGTGCTTGTGTCATGTTTTATTCCGCCATTGTTGCATGGAATGTGCCCACCCATCACGCGTCACAGCCAGGCCCTGGTTCCAATCGTATCTCTTTTGGGTTCAACTGCTTTTCCGTGCTCTGTTGATCATGCCTGGTGCATTTTAGTCTGCAAGGAAGAGCCAGGCAAGCTTAGTCAAATGCCGAAAACTATTTGAATCAAAGAAATGCTATTTAAACCCAGGTCTGGTCACAACTTCTGAGTGCTCCAGGCATCACCTACATCACCTACAGCTCAAATTACACTCACAAGTAGCTTTGCATGAAGAAGCAAAACGGTGGGGTTATGAAATGTGTGGTGGAATGCTTCTTTTTTGTGGAAGGACATAATCTCTCTTTCTCTCTCACCCTCTCTCTCCCTCGCCCTCTCTTTCTCTTCTCTCTCTATCCCTCTCTCCCTCTCTCTCTCCCTCATCCTCTCTCTTCTGCTCTCTCTCCTTCTCTCTCTCTCTCTCTCGCCCTCTCTCTCTCTTTCTCTCTCTCTCTCTCTCTCTCCCTCTCTCTCTCTCTCTCTCCCTCTCTCCCTCTCTCTCTCCCTCATCCCCTCTCTCCCTCTCTCTCTCTCTCTCTCTCTCGCCCTCTCTCTGTCTCTCTCCCTCTCTCTCTCTCTCTCTCTCTCTCTCTCTCTCTCTCTCTCTCGCCCTCTCTCTCTCTCTCTCTCTCTCTCTCTCCCTCCCTCTCTCTCTCTCTCTCAGGGCTTCACTGTGGAGTTCCTGTGTGGTGTTGCCTCTGCTAGCGCTCACGTGGATGTCAGCAGTTCTGGCCATGACGGACAAGCGCTCGATACTCTTTCAGATACTCTTCGCCGTCTTCGATTCGCTGCAAGGATTCGTCATCGTCATGGTCCACTGTGTCCTGAGGAGAGAGGTAGGGCAGAGAGCCAGAGTGCCGCGTCTTTTATAAAACCGCCTGTAATCTGTCACTCATAACCACTGGGCCCTTGTAAATCCAGCTTTTCACTCTATTGGATTCGGTCTCCCGCGCAATGTGAACATAGCCTACCGTTATTTAAGTGTCATCTGACAGGACTGCATCTTTTTTCTCTGGCCATAAACCTTTGGATTGTTACAGCTAGCATGCAGTAAATAGAAACCGCAGAGTGAAAACCCCAAAAAAATCATACAACCAGACTATTTTTTTACATGACCAACAAAATTTTTATCTTTTCTGGAAATCATAGAGGTGAAATTATTCAGCCCCGGTGCATTGAGCTTGGCTGGGCACCCAGACATGACTTGGCCCTTTGTTGTTGATTAGGTGCAGGATGCCTTCAGATGTCGACTGAGAAACTGCCAGGATCCAATCAGCTCTGACGCCACAGGGACATTCCCCAATGGGCACGCTCAGATCATGGTGGGTGCTGTGTTTAGGGGCGGGTCGTTGTACAGGCTGGTTCCCCAATGGGCACGCTCAGATCATGGTGGGTGCTGTGTTTAGGGGCGGGTCGTTGTACAGGCTGGCTCCAAGCACCAGCCACCAAGTTACTTTTAGAATAAGCCATGTAACCTATCCCCTATCCTAATTAAGACTCCACAACTACATATTACTAATATTATTGAGGAAGAACGCAAAATGACATTTTATATTATAAATCTGAAGTATAGAGTGGGAGTATCTAAATCTACTGTACCTTCATCTGTGATATTTACAGCTATTCCTTTGGGCTTCCATGAGTCTTATGTGATGAAAGCTTTGGCCTAGCCATAAACAGATTTCTCTCTCAGTGTTGGAAATAAAAAGACCTTCAAGAAGAACGAGTATATGCCTGAGAGGAATGCGGACTGATGCACTTTTATTTTAAACGGAAGCAGAGCGTTTAAATGTAAAAACTGGACTACGTCCGCGTCCTTCTCACATGATTTTCCTGGACAAACATCTATCTTAAAATTGAAGAAATGGATGCGTGTGATGTTCTCCTCAGTTCACGTCCCCTCGTGACTCATTAGCCTATAAATAGTAGGATTTAACCGTTCAGCATGCTCAGCGTAATGTCCGTTATTAATGATGCGGCCGTGCGTTACGTCGTCTTTCGACCTTGCTCTGGCTCTCTCGCCTTTTACCCAATTCATCACTTCCTTTTGATTGAATCTAATCCGGTTCCTCTGGGGGGAAAGGCTCATGGTTGCGCATTTTCCCAGGAGCACTCTGGTTAAAGTGTAATTACGCGCCGCGAGTACTGTGCTCTCTCTCTCTCTCTCTCTCTCTCTCTCTCTCTCCGTGACAAACGACAGCGGCTGTCATTGGGGTTCCTCAGCCCGGGTCTGAAAAGCCGTCTGAACGAAGTGGGTCATTGCGTCCGCCGCCCGTCTTATCGTCTGTGGGCCCGAGCCGTGACGCTAACGCTAACGCTCGCTAACTGGCCTTTTGAAACGCCAAGCCGGCCTCTTCATCTGTCGAGTCTTCGCCGGTTTATAACGATTATCGTCCTCTATTTGTATTCTAATGTCTCTTTGATGGACATCTTTCACTGGAGCGGAATTACACATTCGCCATGGATCTAGGGCTTGTGCTAATCATTTTCTAGTGGCACCATTGTAGCGCAGTGAGGCTAGAGTGCTGCCATGGCACTTTTATAAGCAGCTTTAATTGATGCGTCGCTATAACACAGCGTCGGAAATCAAAGCGCTGTGACCGGGAAGTGTTTCAGAATTCCCATAATCCCTCTTGGAAAAATGAAAGGAACAGAGAAGTAATCCAGGCACCCGGGGAAGACCCCGAGGAACATGTTTCATTTAAGGGGAAAGAGGCCCGTGGGACCTATGCAGGGGGAGATGCATTGCTTTGTGTGTGTGTGTGTGTGTGTGTGTGTGTGTGTGTGAGTGTGTGTGTGTGTGAGATAGAGAGAGAGGGTGTGTATGTGTGTGAGAGAGGGAGAGGGTGTGTGTGTGTGAGAGAGAGATAGGGTGTGTGTGTGTGTGTGAGTGTGTGTGTGTGTGAGAGAGAGAGGGTGTGTGTGAGTGTGTGTGTATGTGTGTGTGTGAGAGAGAGAGGGCGTGTGTGTGTGTGAGAGAGAGGGCGTGTGTGTGTGTGTATGAGAGAGAGAGGGCGTGTGTGTGTGTGTGGGAGAGAGCACGCGTCTGTGTGTATGTGTGAGAGAGAGAGTGTGTGTGTGTGTGTGTGAGAGAGAGAGAGAGAGTGTGTGTGTGTGTGTGTATGAGAGAGAGAGGGCGTGTGTGTGTGTGTGGGAGAGAGCACGCGTCTGTGTGTATGTGTGAGAGAGAGAGTGTGTGTATGTGTGTGTGTGTTTCTGTGTGAGTGTGTGTGTGAATGTGTGTGTGTGTGTTTCTGTGTGTGTGTGTGTGTGTTTCTGTGTGAGTGTGTGTGTGAATGTCTGTGTGTGTGTTTCTGTGTGTATGTGTGTGTGTGTGTGTGTGTGTTTCTGTGTGAGTGTGTGTGTGAATGTGTGTGTGTGTGTGTGTGTTTCTTTGTGTGTGTGTGTGTGTGTGTGTGTGTGTTCACAGAGAAACTGCCAGCTGTGTTCTGACCGTAACACTTTCCCCCAACAGACGGACTTTGAAAAAGACGTGGACATCGCCTGTCGATCAGGTAAGGAACAGATGGTTTCTCATTAATGAGGTGCTAATTGCTTTAGCTTTGCTCGGGCCCAAAAGGCTCTGAAACAGGGTGAGAATGCTGGCTTTGTGTAAGGGGATAAGCAATTCCTGGGAGACTTCCTCCACTGCAAAACAAGTGCTCTCCAAAAACAATGTAAGAAAAACCACTGTAATTTCACTCCCGGTTTCACGCTTTCCAGAGCCAGTATCTCTGATGCTCCCTGTGTTCAAAGCCAAACCCTTTGAGCTGGCATATTGGCAGTCAATACTGTGCGTTTCTGATGTTTCTTTTTCTTCCAAGTCCATTGTTCTGCACAAAATAAGGAAAATGACATATTTGAGTGAAATGCCACCATCTGTGTAAAGTGCATTGAGATGTGTGTATTTAACTATAAGGACTTATTGGCATGTTGCCTGTGTGCTGTGTTAGGTGTTAATGGCTGTTTAATCTGCTCTGGTGGTATATTGCCCACTTCCAAATGTTAATTTTGATAATGAAGTCCAAAGTGATTACTGCACTCGTAGTTGAGAATGTTCTGGAACCTGGGCTTAGCCTTGCTGAGGGTAAATGGCATTTAAAGTGAAGTGACGGAGAAGTGTGAATTTGCATGTCGAGAACGGTTTTGCCTGACAGAGAACCCTTTAGATAGATCGGGCCCTCCTATGGAACCACAGTGTTCCTACTGGAACTATTTCTTTAAGTGTAGCATTCTCATTTATATCTGTGTTTCTAAGGAGACCCTAGTTACCTGTTACCTTCACCTTTGTCAGATGAGATGAATGGAAGGTGTCTGGTTGAGTTATATAGCTGAAGCTACCTGTCTCACACAGGTACATTTTGAACAGCAAGTCAAAGCCATCTGCACAATAACACCCTGGGTAGTGCCCTGGACCCATCCCAAGTTTGACTGTGTATCTTCAATAGGCCGGGGTGTGGCTTTCTGTTTATTTTTTAGGCCTTGGATTTATTCAAGATGGGATTTATTATAGTATGGGGGGGGGGGGGGTGAGGTATTAAGATTTAGAGTTGGGGTTGGGTTTTTCAATGCATTAGTGTAATTGCTTAAACCTCAAATTGCTCTTCCACTTTAATTATTTTGTGTCAAGATCTAGTTGCAACGTAATATATTTCTTAGTATTCTCTGCTGAAAGAAAGACGTTGGTTAAAAATAGGAGTGTGTGTGTGTGTGTGTGTGTGTGTGTGTGTGTTGCTCTGGTGACAATGATAGGCAGGGCAAGGTGGACAGAACCATCTGTTTAAGTATCTGTTTAAGTATTCCAAAAGCTCACTCAGGTAAATGACTTAATTGAGGGTTTTATCTTCTAATCTTCGGAGCATCGACTGTCGGTAAATTGTGTCCAGAGTTTGACTGCGTGTGATAGGAACTCAGATTCCAATCAAATAAAGCAGGTGGTTGTGGGTACAGGGAAGTCAGACAGAATCTTTGGGATGGATTAAAAAAAGATAGTTTCTTTTTTGTAAAGCCTAACCACTCAGTCGGAGAGCTTGAGTTGCACGTGCTATTTAAGACTATAAGTGCCTGTAATTCTGTGGTGACAGTGATTCAGAATATTCAGTGCCCTTTAACAGCAATGTCAAAGCTAGTACATTGCACTCTTAGTCTTGAGCACAAGTCTTTGGGTCTGTCTTGTGTTGAGGTCAGGACCAGAAATGAGATCCAAATAAGCATATCCAGCATTTTCTGGGTGGGCTGGGGCCTGTTCCACAAAGCAGGATGACTGAGTTAGCCAGATAACTGAGCAAAACCCAGTCCACCCAAATCTGGAACTGTAAAAAGGGCTGTTCTGGGTTTTACTCTGTGCAGTTATCTGGCTAACTGAGCACTGTGGGAGAGTGCTGGTTAAGACAGGTTGGTTGCTGTGTATGGACGCATCCCAAGGTCCAGGTCCCAGTCCTGTCATCTCAGTGTCGACCGTGGTATAAGGTGGCACGTAATCGGTTGTAGTGTCTCCCGGGGGGGCACCTCGGGCCAGCTGCGTATGTCCTGTGACCTTTGTGTGTTAGCGGCATATGATTGGTCCATTGCGATGATCAGGCAGTTGATCAGGAGGGGAGGATGTGATGCGGGAGATAACTGGTAAAAGGAAGGAAAAGTCAAAAGAAAAGAGCTGAGGTGTTTACTAAATCAATTTAGTTTGAAGACGGTCTTGTTATTCTGCAGAATTAGCGTTTATATCATTGCTGTAATGCATCAAATATGCCTTCTTTCACACCTTATTATTGATGACAAGTTTGCCCAGTTTGCAGAGTGAAAGACGATATTTAATGTATAAAAAGCACCAAAGGATATTGAAATTAATTTTGAATCTCTCGCCAGAAATATCATTTTTTTCCCTTTTGCCTTGGCAGAAATATGAATTTTTCTTCAGCACCGCAAATAAACTCATGAACCAAACAGGTTCTACAGGAAAATTGCCTGTGAAGAGTGCTCCGATCGCTCTTAGTCAACAGCAGTAATTACCGAAACTGCCTGATGCCATCCTTTTCATGGCATCACGGCACTCCAGAGCTGACACATTTCCAACACAGCCACCAGTGTTCCCAAGCAGACGTTGGGCTTGCACCACCGTGATATTCGCTGTGTCCTCCAACTGCTCATAAAACTCCTGGAATAAAATGAATTTTACACTGCTTTGTGAATATCTGTTTACCTATATAAGTCTGCGTTGCCCTCTGAAAATCACTGCGATGTAATTTAATTAGAGGGCATAATCAACATTCCTTAATGAAGGAGGCCATCTTGATCCCGGATGAGTTATAGCATCTGGTCAGATCATAATATCTGTTGCTTAAAATGGCTTCGCATAAAGTCATACCCCCGAGGGAGTTCATTACCTATTACATTACTCATTGCTATCATAAGTACATTGCTTCAGCGGAAGCCATCTTGAATTGCTGGGAATATAAACATGAATTGAATGTGATGTGTGTCTCTAATGTCCAACAATCAAAGTGGAGTATACACTTTAAGCTTTCAGAAGCGTGCTTCGTTAGTCTCTAAGTACCCTACTCACTCGTCCTGATCATTTAAAAGGTGATTTGGTGCAGTGAGGCCCTTGCCAACATCATGCACTTTACTTATGAACCCATCTTTTACCTATATAATGTCAGCTTTCACAGGGAATTATGTGATTCTTCACTTTAAATGTACTGGACTGTTGTCCCTTCCTTGGCTGGTACAGGAACCGAAAGCAGGTATTTAAGCAGCCAAATGTGATTATTATTATTCATTGGAGTTACTTTTATTTTTCAATTTTCCCAGATAAACATGGATACGTTAGCAAAGCTGTGAACATCAATCATATGTGCTCAATGTGCAATGTGTATATTGAAATGAATGTGGATATTAAAAATACAGAATGAGGATGGATGATGAATTGCATTCTTAGTGTTTTAGCTTATCTTGAGATCACCTTGCATGCAGGAAATGGTCCTTTTTCTCATTTCCTGGGAATATAAAGTATATATTTAGTGGCGTATATTAATGAAGAAGTGGGTGTAAGTGGCACGAGGCTAAATGTGCTTCTCGCAGTTATAAAGATCCAGGGAAATTAAATATGAACCAACCCTACACATACCAGGCTTTAGTTCTTTAGCCAGACAAAATGGCTGCCATTCTGCCTGGCTTCAGGCTTCCTCAGATCAGATGGATTCTGCTGTTTCTGTCAGAGCCTGGCTGCACCTGCCTTGTCCATGGTTTTCTCCTGCCTTTTATAACTGAGATTCACTGGTATAGATAGATGGCAAATTGACTGCATTTACATAGTACTTTTATCCAAAGCGCCTTACAATTAATGTGTCTCATTCACCCATTCACACACACTCACACACCAACGTCATGCAAGGTAACAGCTCTTCAGGTGCAACTGGCAGTTAGGTCAGACTCCTGAGCTAATGTCAGTGTCGTATAGAGTATATTCCTATTGTGTCTTAACATGGCTCCAGCACTTTAACGCAGCTGATTTAACCGTAGATAAGAGCACGCTGGCTGATTCCAGGCCTCGCAGGTCACGTGAGCGTGATGAATACGCTGTCGGCAGGCCAGGAGAAAAGACGCTCACTCCTGAGAGGCTCTTCAGCCTAAAGGGCAGAAGCCCACGCTTCGCTGGCCATCAAGGAGGGGATGCTGGCACGCAGAGCAAAACCGCGGGGAGCTCGGCTTCAGGGAGAGAGGGAGGGAGAGAGAGGGAGGGAGAGGGTGAGAGAGAGAGAGAGGGTGAAGGAGAGAAAGAGAGAGAGGGTGGAGGAGAGAGCGAGGAGGAGAGGGAGGAGGAGAGAGGGAGAGGGGGGAGAGAGGGAGAGAGAGGGGGGGAGAGAGGGAGAGAGAGGGGGGAGAGAGGGAGGGAGAGAGAGAGGGGGTGAGAGGGAGAGGGAGAGAGAGGGGGTGAGAGAGGGAGGGAGAGGGAGATCTGGAAACCCTGGTCCTTTGCTGCAGGTTATATAGCTGTCTGAGGGGAATCTTCTGGAAGGAGAGGTGCAGAGAGAGGAGGCAGGGGCCAGGCCTGATTTTAAACGGCGAGAGCCTCCAAGGCTGACTCCTTGTATCCGCCTCGGGGGACGTCTCTGTCTGTTTCACCAGCGGTCTCCCTGTCAGCTGCGGTGCCTGCTGTCCCTCCGAGTGTAACGGCTGATTTATGACAAAGTGTCTTCAGACAAAAGTATCTTCAGACAAAAGTGTCTGCAGACAGAACTGCGTCCAACAAGATTTAGCATATTAAGTTAAGCAACAGTGTGCATAGTCACTACAACAGCCAGCTTCTCCACAAACCCATTCATTTCGCAAGCTAGCTATGTAAATAAGCAGCCTCGTAAACTAGCATCCTCACTATGGCAACCTTTTGTCTTCCTTTCAGTCAACCAATCACGGCTGTGCAAAATCAGCAGGTACAGGACACCCGTCGCCAATGCTCAAAACTGTCAAATCTTTTGTACACAGACACATCGCCGACAGGTTGTCGCCAAAGCGTAAATCAGCCTTAAGGCGCGACATTCAGTCCGAATGCCACAACTAATCTGGAGTTCAGAACACGACATAAAGACTGAGCCTGCTAGATTTAGAGGGAGGCTATGCAACATTTCTACCTCGGAAACAGTGTAAAATAGCCATGCTAAGGCATACGTAGCTACAATCCACTAGCAGTCTCTGTCCTCACGCCCCTGTGCTCTTTTACCGGAGTGTGTGTTTATAGAATGTGTTTGGCCGTGTTTCTGGGCATGGCGGTATTTCCTGGGTGAGGGTGCGGCCCCAGAGTCTGTGGAGTTTAGCGGAGTGTATGTAGCTAGCTACTGTAATGGCTGGAGATGAAGAAGCAGCAGAGATACACCAAACGAAACGCCAAGCCAACGAGCCTCGTTCAAACAACCAGAGTCGACCGTGGTATTGGCGACGCCTTTCGAAAAACAAAGACATAAAGATAAAAATAATAATATTAATCTGAAATAGTGGGCAGGATTGAGGATGGAGTAGGAGACGTCTTGTAAACGCGAGACCACAGCCAGGCTAAAGAACCCTGCATAGTATGCCTTTAAGAGTGGATACTGCTGCACACACAGTGAGGAATTCTGGGTGGAGGAGTTTTAAAGTGTCCCATGTTTATAGCAGACTACAAAATGAGCCAGTATCACTGAGCTCTACCCAGGATGTAGTTATCTATGGGGCTGCCAGACTCCTCCCCTTCTACTCTACTGGCTGTGCCCTGGGGGGGGTAATAGCAACACACTCTCCGCCATTTTAACCTTCCCCTCTCTCCGGCGATACGTACTGAATCACCGCTGTGACTCCCCTCAGATTTAGGAGGGGAAGATTAAAGTGTGGCATAGCACTGACTGCTCTCAGCGCTGAGGGTAGGTCTGAAACGCTGGCCAGACACTCCGTCTGGGCCTCACCAAGGTCGAGCCAACCCCGGTATAAAAACGCTGTGTTTATTATGCAGCACAGCAGGGAGAGGCAGTTTGTGTGTGCTGTTTGGGTGTCTCCCAGAGCACTCTCTCCTCCAGTCAACTCCAGCGCCTGTCTGCGTCCACCTTCAGTGTCCGAGGAAGATGGACGCCGTGAATAAGCCCCCACGTGTCCCCTCCGGCACTGTGATGTCAGGTCTCTGCTCACAGAGAGTAATCGCACATGGCAGGCCTGTCCTCTGTCAGAGTCGCAATCTAATCTCCCTCTCTCTCTCTCTCTCTCTCTCTCTCCCTCCATCTGTCTCTCTCCCTCTCTCTTTCTCTCTCCCTCTCTCTCCCTCCCTCTCCCTCTCTCTCCCTCTCTCTCCCTCTCCCTCTCTCTCTCTCTCTCTCTCTCCCTCCATCTGTCTCTCTCCCTCTCTCTACCCCTCTCCCCATCCTCCCTCTCTCCCTCTCTCCCCCCTCCCTCTCCCTCTCCCTCTCTACCCCTTTCCCCCTCTCTCCCTCCCTCTCCCCCTCTCGCTCCCTCTCCCTCTCCCCCTCTCTCCCTCTCTCTCCCCCCTCTCCCTCTCTCTCTCTCCCTCTCTCCGCAGCGCTGCATAAGGACATGGCTCTTGCCGCGCGGCCACCATCACAGGCACGCTCTCCCGCATCTCGCTGAACGACGAGGAGGACGAGAAAGGCCCGGAAGGCCTGAACTTCTCCACGCTGCCCGGCAACCTCATCTCCAAGGTGATGATCCAGCAGCCGCCCGGCCTGCACATGCCCCTGGGCGTGGGCGACCTGGGGGAGCAGTGTCACGGCGACGGGGGCGGGGACTTGCGCCGGACCGTCTACCTGTGCACCGACGCCGCCGTGGCGCTCGGCCGAGCAGGAGGTCGGAGGTCACGACCTGGGCGGGCAGGGCTCCATGATGGAGACGGACTACATCGTCATGCCCAGGGGGTCGGGCAGCGCCCCCACGCTCATGAAGGACGACGGCAAGATGGGTCTGGGCATGGACGCCCTTCCCCACGAGCGGCTGGGGCACTACAAGGTCAACCCCGACTTCGGGATGGGCCCCACGGGCATGGAGCACATGTCCCTGGGTCTGGACCAGCCGTTCTCCACCGGCGAACACGGGCAGAACCTGCCCTTCGAGCCCCGCACGGCCGTCAAGAACTTCCTGGCCGAGATGGAGGAGAGTGCGGGCATGTCGAGGAGCGAGACAGGGTCCACCATCTCCATGAGCTCTCTGGAGGTGCGTACGGGGTCTGGGACTGCCTGCAGAACCCATACTACCTTAATTAGCTACCTTATTTACCTGAATTACCCATACTACCTTAATTAGCTACCTTATTTACCTGAATTACCCATACTACCTTAATTAGCTACCTTATTTACCTGAATTACCCATACTACCTTAATTAGCTACCTTATTTACCTTAATTACCCATACTACCTTAATTAGCTACCTTATTTACCTGAATTACCCATACTACCTTAATTACCTACCTTATTTACCTTAATTACCCATACTACCTTAATAATGTGGGGCGGCCTGTAGCCGTTGGGCCCTCGAGCAAGGCCCTTAACCCTGCAATGCTCCAGGGGAGGATTGTCTCCTGCTTGGTCTAATCAACTGTACGTCGCTCTGGATAAGAGCATCAGCCAAATACCAATAATGCATTCCTGATTTAGCTGGAACTTTTATCCAAAGCCACTTACAGGTGATTAGACTGAGCAGGGGACAGTCCCCCCTTGGACAAATGTGGGGTTAAGGGCCTTGATCAAGGGCCCAACGGCTGGGATGGAGCTTGAGCCACCAACCTTCTGGGTCCCAGTCATGCGCCTTAGCCACAACGCTACAGGCGTACTCCTCGTACTGAATTTCAGGTGTATTTTCATTGAAATGTAGCAGGAGCAGCACTCTCTGTGTACGGTTTGGAACACAGCCTCGGGCTGCCCCCACACTGAAGGGCCTCTCTGCCTGATCTGTCCGTCAACGGCGTCTTCAGAGGTGCCTCGGCAGCCCGTAATGAGACGTGCTTTGAAAGCTGAAGGCGTCAGAGTAACGTGATGCGCGGTCACAAGCCTTTTAGCTGCCTTGTGCACGGAGGCTCACAGAGGCTTAAAATCATTAGATCATTGTTTAATGATAAGTAATTAAAATGTATTTTGAAACGTATAGTTACAACAAAATATCGAGCTCTTGTATACTTGCACTTGTGGACGAGCTCTTGTGTAGTTCTGTGGGAACTCAGTCAGCTCAAGGGTTAATCACAAAGACCTATGGGTGGCAAAAGATACACGCAAGCAGCCTTCAAAATCATCCACATGAGGGCACCTTGGAAGGTGTCATTTTTTGCAAACTTTTGAATTGAATGGCACTCGATGCCTTCCTGTGTTAGAGGCAGTCTCCACCACAATTAGCATGGTATTTTTAAGCATGTCAATACTATTTAAATGCCCAACTGAATACATGCCCAGAGCTTCTTCTGCAGCTTATCATCAGAAATGAAATATTTATGCAGATATCTAGCCATATTCTAATCATAGTGGTAAACTGCTGTAAATGGCAGTTGGTCTTTTGAAGAGACGTTTCTGACTGACTTCTGAATAACAGTGCAGTCAGTCAGTATTTAAATAGAAACACTTTTTTTGTTGTTTTGCCTCCTATAGTCCAGCACTCTGGATTTGAAAAGAAACGATGAACATGTGGTTAAAGTGCCGACCGTCTGCTTTAAGTTTAGGATATTTATATTTTATATTTATATCCGTATTGGGTGAATCACAGCCCTGTTTATACATATCAACATAATCTTATGTGAAGTTATCCGATTTTTTACTTGGCTGCAAATATTTTGCATTTGGTCTGCAACCCCATAGACATCAGCAGATGGTGGGCATCTTCCCTGGTGGGGCTCTGTGTAACACATGTTCAGTTGGATTCAGGTCAGGTAATTGACTTGGCCACATTCCACTTTTTGGCCCTGAAAAACTCCTTGGTAGCTTTAAAAAGTGTATTTCTGTACTTTGTATTTGCACTAACTCGCAGACAGCCGTTCTGTTGCTCTGGATGACCGGTGGTTTGCATCCAGCTCTGAATCCTCTGAGGTTGTGCTGGTGTAGGCTTCTCTATGGTAGGCTTTGGCACATCAGCTATTTGACAGTTGAAAAGGGTTTTTTCTTCTCTATTTAAAGCAGAGGTGTCCAATCTTATCCTAAAAGGGCCGGCGTGGGTGCAGGTTTTTGTTTTAATCCAGCAGTAACACACCTGATTATGCTAATGGCCTAATCATGGTCTTTAATGAAGACCTTGATGAGTAGAATCAGCTGTCTTAGTCCTGTGCTAAAACAACAACCTGCACACACACCGGCCCTTTCTGGGTTAGATTGGACACCCCTGATTTAAAGTATCCTTATCACATCCACTACAATGGTCTTCCCTGGTTTACCAGGTTATTTACTATACAGTGTATTCTTGCTTCTTAACAATGCACCGAACAGTTGGTTTTGACTCACCTGATGTTTTGGCTCTGTCTCTGACAGACTTATTCTGATTTTCCAGCTTCATAAAGGCCTGCTTTACTGCCACTTCTTTGGTCTTCATGTTGAGTCAACTGCAACAGACTGTAAATGCAAATGCCAAACCTATAATCTAGTCTAGACCTTTTGTTACCATTCTTGTGCATGATTTAATGATAATGACAAACAGCTGGCCAAGAAACAGCTGAGAAGCCAATTACTTGATTATTTAATTATTCATTATTATTTTATTTAAAATCCAATGTACTGGAGCACACTACTAAAACAATTTAAAAATTGCCACTGTCCAAATGCTTATGGACTGCTCTGCATAAACATATTTTAAACATGACTGTTCATACTTTCCATCAAACTGCCATACAAATAGAAATGGCTAACTTAAAACTTTTTTCTTTCTTTTAACAGAGAAGAAAGTCACGATATTCAGACCTGGACTTTGAAGTAAGTATAAACTGCAGTTTTATGTCCTGTTCATATTTTACTGCCTCTGTGCTACTTAGTGGCCTGGTTGTCACTAATCTGTCCCGTGTGTTAAGCTAAACACAACGTCGATAATATTGAACAGCCATGAGTATCTGTTCCATTATTTCCCTGTCGGTACTTAACTTGTGAATACAAATATGAGGGTGCTTAAAACTAGCACGCTGCAATACCTAAAATAAACCGTTTTAACTCAATGTATCACAGATAATCTCCATGTGGTGTGCTACGCTCGACTGTGAGTAAAAACATCTGAGGTGTGATTATAAGAAAAGCCCTTTTTACCTTCAGCTCAGAACATTTAGTTCATAGCCCCACAATAAATTTAGCGGAGGTGTTAGCGCTGCCAAAAAGCCCCAAGAGCTGGCTGTGCTCGCCTGGCTGGGGCTTGTGATGTCTTATTGGTAAAAGACTTACGCAGCCGAGACACCACAGGTAAGTGAGGGGGGTAAAGCGGGGGGTAAAGAGGGGCTTTAATGTGACTATGAAAGCAGGTGAAGCAGGGCGTGGGCGGGCAGGCCAGAGGCAGGGAAAGTCTGCGTTTCCGTCACTGATTCGCTGAACCTTCTCCCTCGCAGAAAGTGATGCACACCAGGAAGAGACACATGGAGCTTTTTCAGGAACTCAATCAGAAATTTCAGACTCTGGACCGATTCCGAGACATACCAAATATGGCCGGCATGGTGAGTAACAGGAAGGGGGGGTGGGGGGGGGCATTACGCTGTGCTAACGCACACGCTGTGGCGTAGTGGATTAAGAGTGCTCCGGATAATGCCGTCTAAAGAATCAGAGAAAATAACCTTTCTTCGCCTTGCCTGATTGGCAAGTGTTGGAGCGTTGGAGGGGTGTATGTGTATGTGTGGGGGTGGGTGTGTGTGTGCTTGCATGCGTGTGTGTGTGTGTGTGTGTGTGTGTATGCATGTTTTCTGTGTGCATGGGTGTGTGCCTGTGTGTATGTGTGTGTGCATGCGGGTGTGTGTGTGGCTGTGCTTTCGCTGTGTGCAGTGATACATGCCTGTGGCTGTGTGTCTGCCTGGGAGTGTGTGTGTGTGTGTGTGCGCGAGATTGTGTGAGCGTAGGTGGGGGCAGGGGTACAGACATGTATACATGCAGCTGTGTGAGAGTGTGTGAGTGTAGGTGGGGGCAGGGGTACAGACATGTATACATGCAGCTGTGTGAGAGTGTGTGAGCGTAGGTGGGGGCAGGGGTACAGACATGTATACATGCAGCTGTGTGAGAGTGTGTGAGCGTAGGTGGGGGCAGGGGTACAGACATGTATACATGCAGCTGTGTGAGAAAAGGGGCTCCACTTGTCTGTTCACATTATAACACATCCTGTGAAAACAGGCAGAAAATGCTCTTCTCCCGTCTCCATCCGGGAGTCTGCTCCCTGCAGCGATCCTCTCTGCCACTGCCTGCAAATGAGATGATTGTTCAGGGACCTCACTCTTATTTCCTGCCTTTGGAGCGGCGTAGCTGTTAATTCGGGGCCTCCCACAGTCACCTGCAGTGGGTGAATGTGCAGAATGTGTATTCACCCTTCCACACACTCTCCACAGTACGTGCTGCATCTGTCTCCATGGAAACTGACGCATACACCTGCATGTTGCTGGAATTTTTTGTTCACTCTTAAGAGAATGTGCTCAATGCTGCCTCCCTCTATGGCAGGACTTAGAGACACAGGCACGCACACACACGCACACACACACACAAGCATACACACACCCACACACTATGTACACACACAGGCACGCACACACACACACATGCATACACACACCCACACGCTACATACACACGCACACATACACACACACACACAGACATATACAAGTATACACACACACTACATGCACACACAGGATCACACACACATAAACACACACACATGCATACACACATACACACGCGCACAGACGCACTCACATAACAACACACACACTTAGACTACACACACACAGACACCCCCCCCCCCCCCCCCCCCCACACACACACACACACACACACACACAGATACACCCCACACAAACACACACAGACAGGCATCAGTGCCTCCTTTCACTCACATTTCAATCAACCCACAGCAAGATGTCATTTGCGGCTTGTTGCTTAGTAACTACTGCGAGGATGTTTGTGTGGAAACGGTAAATGTTTCCAGCGACCCTCTACCACCCACCAGAAGCTGGAGAGGAGCTGTCAGCCAGCAAGTCCCAGCCTTTCACATGTTCTCTGACAGCCTCCTGTTTCTGCCTGAGAGGAGCTGCTCTGTGACAAACACGGCCTGTTTGCAGCAGCACTCTGGGATAGTTAGGGTGTCCATACACTCACAAATAAAGGTGCATAGAAAGTCATGCCTGCTGGGGTGGTGCCCTATAGGTGCGTAAAAGTCTACCCTTAGCCAGCAAAGATTTGGACAGTGGTACAATTTCAGATCTTTTGGCTCTGTACTTATGCATGTTGGATTTGAAATGAAGAAATGAATGATGATATCATTGAGGGTATTTACATCCATATTGGCTGATGTGTGTAGGAATTACATGCCTCTCTCCCTTGCTCTCTCTCTCCCCTGCCCCCTATCTCCTGCCCCCCCCCTCTCTCTCTCTCTCTCTCTCTCTCTCTCTCTCTCTTTCTCTCTCCTGCCCCCTCTCTCTCCCTCTCCCTCTCCCTCTCCCCTGCCCTCCCTCCCTCCCTCTCTCCAGGACAAAGCCATGCAAAACAAGAACCCGTGGGAGAGCTACAACCCGGGGAGCGAGTACCAGAACTACGCCACTATGAATGTACTGGAGCCCCACGCCAAGGACGCGCTGGAGATGACCCCGGCTGACTGGGAGAAGTGCGTCAGCCTCCCCCTGGACGTGCAGGAGGGGGACTTTCAGACCGAGGTCTGAGCCGCGGAGGCGCCGCAGGGCGGGAGGATGCATTTTGCACTGAAAAAACCAGAAAGACTTTCCCACAGCCTTGGCATACATATCCGGACTACACCAGTATGGCAGGGACATTATGTGCCAATACGTTTAAAAAAAAAACCACCACGAGAGAAAAAAAAACGGAAAAAAATTCTACAAAAAAAATAAATCAGTGTTTTCTTTTTGTATTCTCACTAGTGTTCTTAGTGGGGGGCAGGCAGGTGTACAATATTTACCATCATGTGTTTAAAGTACCTGTGGAATGAATGGGTAAAAAGGTAATCTTTCTAGATAAAACCTCAAAAAGCAAAGCGACAACACGGTCATGTCGTCCCGGCTTCGTAAGGCTCAGTCTTTATTTCTCCGACCTGGGCCTGGGAGCACAATGTATATATTTATGCAGGTTTTTAAAAAGTTTATAACAGTCTGTTTGGCCATTACTACACTTTTTACTTTATAATATAAAAAAAGGGGCAAAAGGATTTTTTCTGTCATTTAAAAATGAATGTTTGTCAAGCTACATTCTCCATTGCTTTTAAATGCAATAAAAGTAATACTCACTTTTATATGAATAATATATTTCACAACTTTATTACTGCAGGTTCCGATTGATGGCTCTCAGCAAGCTCTCTCATCTGCAGCCCTGTATAAAATATTTAAAACAAATGTTGTATGGTGTAAATAAACTTTTGTCTACATATGTTTTACTCGTGCCAATTTATTTTGATGAGAAAAATTACCAACCTGGTTAAAAAAAAATAAAAAAAGAGTGAAAGATGTTAACATTTGGAAAAAACGGAATGTAAATAAAAGAGGAAATATGTTGTAGTATTGCTTCGGAGGGTTTGTCAACTCAATCTCGTTGCGCTTGCGGCAGTGGGCATCACAAGCGCTTCTGTTTTATTTTATTACTGTTTGTTTGTTGTGTTGAGTCTCATTTCTCTCTCTCTTTAGTCCAAAGGCATGTGATCTCAGAGTGTCAGAAACTAATGTAGAAGCTCGCCACACACCAAACACCAAACAAAAGAAAGTGCAGGTTTTAATTGTAATCACACTGGCTAGTGGGAACATCAGTGAAACACAACACAAGCTTGCACTGTTTCCTTCCTGGTTTAAATAACCACGAAGGGTGTGACATGGCACACATGGCCTACCTTAAGAATGCCATATGCTTTGTTTACAGACAACACATGCTGTTTCATCTTACCCCTTGCCAGATACCTTAGGGCTCGACCCAGGCACCTATAACCATGTCACATGTTTTCTACAAAATCATAGATCAGACACATACTCACATGCACATGCACACACAAACACACACACACACACATACACATGCACACACACACATACACACACAAACACACACACACACACACACACGCACACACACACATACACATGCACACACAAACACACTCATAACAAAAACACTGTTGTGGGCCCATGTTCCAACAATATTACTGGAATGTTTTGTCACTGCTATAACATTGCCACTGTATGGCAGAAACATTGTGAGGACGTTCTGTGCTAGCTGGGTTGCAGAGGCTCTCTGAAGGAGATGGTTGTTCATTATGGATGAGGTTTGGATGTTTGGGAAACCGAGTGCTAGATAAGTTAAGCAGCTTTTTGGGTTCATTCCAATCGCTAATTCTTCACATCTTTTTTTTTTCCTTGCTCCTGACACGGAAATCAGTCAAGGTCCGCTGTCTTTAAGGACATTCCAACGCATTCAATGTTCCTTCTAGGAGCTGGAACTAGAAGTTAAGAACTCCCTAACTTTCCTTTGTGGTGAGCAAACATGAGCGGAAGTATAGTTTCCTAAAGCGTGACGTATAAATGATTGCAAGTAAAGCTCTCCGCATCTACCACATCTGTACCCGACGGGGCCTAGAACTGAAATTTGAAGGAGAAAGGATATTCCACTTGCCTAATTCACATTTTCTCAATTTCCCTGTCTTTTCTTTTTTTTCATTCATCTTTTCTTAGTCTCTCCCAATGGGTGGAGTTAGGGGCAAGAGAAGTAGAAAGAAAAAAGGAGAAGAATAAGGGATTGGAATAAGCCCACAGTGTGAGCACACCGGAGATCAGTCTCCAAAATGGCCGCCGTTCAGAGAGAGGCAGAAACAGTGAAGCGAGACTGGGATTCCAGTCTCATGGGTACACCCTGAGTACAATATCACACAATTATACCAGCAAGCTATTGTCAAATGAGCTTTTATTTATTTTACAGATTTTTTTGCAGTTATGCTAGGTAAGTAAATAAATATAATGTTCCTCACATAAGAAAAATGTGCAAGTCAGTGCAAGTCACAATTTTATGCACACCATAAGTATATTATTATTATTAATAA
Organism: Conger conger; assembly: GCF_963514075.1. NCBI lineage: Eukaryota > Metazoa > Chordata > Actinopteri > Anguilliformes > Congridae > Conger > Conger conger. The sequence continues at coordinate 2,276,535 of NC_083777.1, forward strand.
GATAATGATGTATGTAAACCATGTTTGGCAAACAAGCAAGTAATGTAAAAAAACAATATTTTTGATTCAGCAGAATTTTAATGGGTCACTGTTTCCAGTAAGAAATTATAGTTTGTAAATATAGATTTTATGCAATCTATTGAACAGCAATAAAAAGTCATGAGATAGCTACAGGTTATGACCAGGGTGGGTTCTGAACAGGGTGGGCTCTGAAGAGGGCAGGGTATGAACAGGGTGGGTTCTGAATAGGGCAGGATATTAACAGGGTGGGTTCTGAACAGGGTGGGTATGAACAGGGTGGGTATAAACAGGGTGGGTTCTGAACAGGGTGGGTATAAACAGGGTGGGTTCTGAAGAGGGCAGGGTATGAACAGGGTGGGTTCTGAACAGGGTGGGTTCTGAACAGGGTGGGTATGAACAGGGTGGGTTCTGAAGAGGGCAGGGTATGAACAGGGTGGGTTCTGAATAGGGCAGGATATTAACAGGGTGGGTTCTGAACAGGGTGGGTATGAACAGGGTGGGTATAAACAGGGTGGGTTCTGAACAGGGTGGGTATAAACAGGGTGGGTTCTGAAGAGGGCAGGGTATGAACAGGGTGGGTTCTGAACAGGGTGGGTATGAACAGGGTGGGTTCTGAACAGGGTGGGTATGAACAGGGTGGGTTCTGAACAGGGTGGGTATGAACAGGGTGGGTTCTGAAGAGGGCAGGGTATGAACAGGGCAAGATATGAATAGCACCTGAATGGTGAAAATCTGCTGAAACTGACGATTTTCTTTTTACCTTCGTTGCCATGGAGATAATGGTTCCTTTATCCATATAAACTTTATCCATTCATGAACAGTACAAAGCAAAATAATGTCTGATGTAGTAATTTCTTACGCATTCAATACATTAGTGTTGCTGAAATGTATCAGAGGTTTTTCTATTATCAATTTAATAGTGTTTATCTTAACATAAGCCTTATTCGACTGGTTATCATTCTTTGAGAATGTAGTTCACCTGGTAGAATGAATGAAATCTGGCAAGCTGAACAGAGTACAGCATGTGAGCAAAGCTTGTTGGGGAGGAAATTGTTGTAAACATTTGCATAGCTCCGAGGAGGATTGCCAAAAACGTTCAATTGTCATTAGCTGAGGATCATCAATGAAAAGTGGAGGAAATAAATATGTGGAAATATTTGGAAGTTAATGAATAAATCAAAGAACTGGCACATATTTTTATTCACATTTAAACTGAAATATTTTGTGAGCGAGAGAGAGTGAGCGAGAGAGAGAGAGAGAGAGAGAGAGAGAGAGATAATGTATAATTTTGTGTTTGCCTATACAAGTAGTAATCACTTGGACACATATGGTATATTGTGGAAATAGATTATGCATTCAAGTGCAATTAAAGAATAGCATATTACCCAACGGAAAGAGGTGAAGTCTAATTAATCCAACCACCATTAGTTGTGAATCTTAATTGCTTAATCTTTGTGTATGAATGCAAAGAAAGGAATAGGTGAGAAGTTAACCAGTGTGTGTGTGTGTGTGTGTGTGTGTGTGGGTGTGAGTGTGTGTGTGTGTGTGTGTGTGACAGAGAGAGAGTGTGTGTGTGTGTATGTGTGAGTGTGTGTGTGACAGAGAGTGTGTGTGTGTGTGTGTGCGTGTGTCAGAGTGTGTGTGTGTGTGTGTGTGCGTGTGTCAGAGAGTGTGATTGTGTGTGTGTGTGTGTGTGTGTCAGAGAGTGTGTGTGTGTGTGTGTGTGTGTGTCAGAGTGTGTGTGTGTGTGTGTGTGTGTCGGAGAGTGTGTGTGTATGTGTGAGTGTGTGAGTGTGTGTGTGTGTGTGTGTGTGTGTCAGAGAGTGTGTGTGTGTGTGTGTGTCAGATTGTGTGTGTGTGTGTGTGTGTGTGTGTGTCAGAGAGTGTGTGTGTATGTGTGTGTGTGTGTGTGTGTGTATTGATGTTTGAAGTATTCATGCGCATTCTCCCAGCAGGCTCTGTGTTCCTGGCGCAGCGCCCGTGTCCACGGTAACACGACACCCTTCAGAACGGGTGAAATAATGTGCGTGGTACTGCCCTGGTCCGGCACAGAGGGGATTAAATTCCCCAAATCAATCACCATGTCTGCCGCCATTCTGGCTCTTTGATGATTACAAATATGGCCTGTTGGCACAAAGTCCATTCAGCCAACTCAACTCCACACTTTGAGTCACAGGAGGGAGGAGGGTGTTAGCATCAGGGGTAGGGGAGTAGACATAGGGAGGGATTCACGTTTAAGTGTATGCACTTATGTTAACATACACATTAATATACATTAATGTTTGCATGCACACATACAGCAAGCATGAAGAGGCAAGCACACACACACATACACGCACACACAGGCACATTTACACACACACACACACACAGACACACACACATATGGTCACGCACACACACACAAGCACAAACTCTCATACACACTTGCGTACCTGCACACCGACCTACACACACACACACACACTCTTGCTTGCATACACACACACACACACACACACACTTATTTAAGCTGCTGATCAGACCACCTGAAGATGAGATGGGATTACTGATTGGTCTAGCTGCAGTCCCTTAAGGTGGTTTGAGGAAAGCACCTGGATCCGGGGAATGAGCTTCATTTGAACATTTCTCTTATTTTTCTCATCTGTCCTGTCTCCCCCGCAGCTGAGGGTCGTCCTGTTCGGGAGGAGATGGGGAAGGCGTTAGATACACCTGCATACTGAGGAGGCAGAGAGCTGAACATCGATCCTACAGCACTACCAGAGAGAGAGACAGGGCTTCTTTCCAAAAGCCCGCAGGAAGGAGAGGCGCTCAGCCAAGAACGCACACAGGCAGGATGTTTATATACAGGCTTGACAGGGTGAAGTTCCCCTTTGCGTCACTTGAAAAATGCCTGTTGATTCATTGGGGCAGTCCACCTTAAGAGGCATATTTTCCTGATTGGCTGAAATGTGCGGCAGTGTTCTGCTGACTCATGTATGGATGGCCAATTAGTTGATTAGCCACTTGGGTTAGGACCTGATATACTGTATAAGAAATGTGTGTGTGTTTGTGGGCATGTGTGTGCATGTGTTTGTGTGTAGTTAGGTGTGCCGGTGTGTGTGTGTATGTATGTACGTAGCTGTGCAGGTGTATGTGTGTGTGTGAATAGGTAAGTGTGCAGGTGTGTGTGTGTGTGTGTATATTCATGTGTGTATGAGTGTTTCTGTAGGTAGGTGTGTGTGTGTGCATGTGTGTGTGTTTAAGTGTCTCTGTGTGTATGGATGTGTGTGCATGCGTGTGTACGTGTGTGTGTGTGTGCATGTGTGTGCATGGGTTTGTGTATGTAGGTATGTATGTATGTAGGTATGTATGTATGTGTGTGTGCATGTGTGCACATGTGTTCGTGTGAATGTGCGTGTGTATGTGTGTGTGTGTGTGTACATGTAGGTGTGTGTGTGCACGTGTTGTGGTGACCCATGGGGTGAGAGAAATAGAGAGCGAGAATATTCAATCAAAAAATTAGGTTTATTAATTTTTTCTAAGTGCCTTCAGGGCACATTCCAAAAAGTCCCAAACAAAACTTTCTTTTTCAACAAAAAGGAAAAAAAGTCACCGGCCAAAAAATTCACGTGACTGTGTTGGTCCGTCCGTATCCGTGGCGGGGCCTTCCAACCCGCGCCTTTCCTCGACACAAGAATTCCGCGTCTCCACTTTGACTTGATTTTGTTAGGGATAGGCTGTTTCTCCCACGTACTGACTCCGCGCCCGTCTCCCTCAGTACTCAGCCCCGCTCTGTGCTCTGTGCTCCTGCCCGTCTCCCTCAGTACTCAGCCCCGCTCTGTGCTCTGTGCTCCTGCCCGTCTCCCTCAGTACTCAGCCCCGCTCTGTGCTCTGTGCTCCTGCCCGTCTCCCTCAGTACTCAGCCCTGCTCTGTGCTCCTGCCCGTCTCCCTCAGTACTCAGCCCCACTCTGTGCTCCTGCCCGTCTCCCTCAGTACTCAGCCCCGCTCTGTGCTCTGTGCTCCTGCCCGTCTCCCTCAGTACTCAGCCCCGCTCTGTGCTCCTGCCCGTCTCCCTCAGTACTCAGCCCCGCTCTGTGCTCCTGCCCGTCTCCCTCAGTACTCAGCCCCGCTCTGTGCTCTGTGCTCCTGCCCGTCTCCCTCAGTACTCAGCCCCGCTCTGTGCTCTGTGCTCCTGCCCGTCTCCCTCAGTACTCAGCCCCGCTCTGTGCTCCTGCCCGTCTCCCTCAGTACTCAGCCCTGCTCTGTGCTCCTGCCCATCTCCCTCAGTACTCAGCCCCGCTCTGTGCTCCTGCCCGTCTCCCTCAGTACTCAGCCCCGCTCTGTGCTCTGTGCTCCTGCCCGTCTCCCTCAGTACTCAGCCCCACTCTGTGCTCCTGCCCGTCTCCCTCAGTACTCAGCCCCGCTCTGTGCTCTGTGCTCCTGCCCGTCTCCCTCAGTACTCAGCCCCACTCTGTGCTCCTGCCCGTCTCCCTCAGTACTCAGCCCCGCTCTGTGCTCTGTGCTCCTGCCCGTCTCCCTCAGTACTCAGCCCCGCTCTGTGCTCCTGCCGGTCTCCCTCAGTACTCAGCCCCGCTCTGTGCTCTGTGCTCCTGCCCGTCTCCCTCAGTACTCAGCCCCGCTCTGTGCTCCTGCCCGTCTCCCTCAGTACTCAGCCCCGCTCTGTGCTCTGTGCTCCTGCCCGTCTCCCTCAGTACTCAGCCCCGCTCTGTGCTCTGTGCTCCTGCCCGTCTCCCTCAGTACTCAGCCCTGCTCTGTGCTCCTGCCCATCTCCCTCAGTACTCAGCCCCGCTCTGTGCTCCTGCCCGTCTCCCTCAGTACTCAGCCCCGCTCTGTGCTCTGTGCTCCTGCCCGTCTCCCTCAGTACTCAGCCCCACTCTGTGCTCCTGCCCGTCTCCCTCAGTACTCAGCCCCGCTCTGTGCTCTGTGCTCCTGCCCGTCTCCCTCAGTACTCAGCCCCGCTCTGTGCTCCTGCCCGTCTCCCTCAGTACTCAGCCCCGCTCTGTGCTCCTGCCCGTCTCCCTCAGTACTCAGCCCCGCTCTGTGCTCTGTGCTCCTGCCCGTCTCCCTCAGTACTCAGCCCCGCTCTGTGCTCCTGCCCGTCTCCCTCAGTACTCAGCCCCGCTCTGTGCTCCTGCCCGTCTCCCTCAGTACTCAGCCCCGCTCTGTGCTCTGTGCTCCTGCCCGTCTCCCTCAGTACTCAGCCCCGCTCTGTGCTCCTGCCCGTCTCCCTCAGTACTCAGCCCCGCTCTGTGCTCTGTGCTCCTGCCCGTCTCCCTCAGTACTCAGCCCCGCTCTGTGCTCCTGCCCGTCTCCCTCAGTACTCAGCCCCGCTCTGTGCTCCTGCCCGTCTCCCTCAGTACTCAGCCCCGCTCTGTGCTCTGTGCTCCTGCCCGTCTCCCTCAGTACTCAGCCCCGCTCTGTGCTCCTGCCCGTCTCCCTCAGTACTCAGCCCCGCTCTGTGCTCACACCCGGCCTTTTGTAGGGCGTCTCTCTCCCTCCTGGACTCGGTCCAGCTGCGCATGTCCAATCAGTATTGGTTAGAAAACCATTGTTCTCATTCCCCACGCGCCTTTCCCCCGTGTTGCTCATATTCCCCACGTGCCTTTCCCCGGTGTTGCTCATATTCCCCACGCGCCTTTCCCCAGTGCTGCTGGTCTTGGTGCTGACTCTCCTCGCCGGGCTCTCTCCAAGGTGCTGACCTATAAAATACAAACTCGGGAAATACACGTTATCAATTATTCTCCCGAGCACTCGGCGTTGGCGCACGGGTCGTTCCACTCCCGTGGTGTACTGATCCCTGATCGGGCCGCCACAGTGTGTCTTTTCTATGAACACAGTATTTGATTCAGAGCCTACAGTTGTCTTTTTCTACACTGCTACACTGCTACACTGCAATGAATCAATCCACATTCCTCAGCATCATTCCCCGGCATCACTCGCCCTAGACACGGAAGCACCTTCTTCCCAAGTATTAACATTGACCAAAGGTTATTCAAAATGGCCGCCTGTCAGAGCGGCGCTGAGCTGTGTGAGGAGCGGCTCTCATTAAGGAGGATACAGATGTGCTCCTCCAGCTCCCCGTCGAGGAGACCTCTGTCCCGTCTGCGCCTCCGCCCGGGTCGCCATGGCGTCAGACGCCAAATTACCCAGACACCCGCGGCGTCGCCGGGCAACCATCTGCTCCCCTCGTCCGAGGAGAACTTTCGGGGAGCGCGTGCCTCGGGCGGAGACCTTGCCTGTCGTTGATGCGCGTTAAGCCTCGGCTCCCTCCCGTGGGAGTCTGCCTCGTCACCCGCAGAATCGCCAAATTAGACGGTGTCACCGCCCGACCCGTCCCCGCCTCGGCTCTCGCTGTGCCGTCGCATTCCTTTTAGAACAGACTGTCGCTCTTTTTAGGATCGTCTCCGTGTTCGTTTCACGGGCCGAGGAAGGGGCGTGGAGGCGTCTCGTCAAAGTGGCACGTTTGTAGAAAATAGCCAGTTTTTTTGCTGCAGTGCACTGTATGGTTTGAAGAGCAAAAGAACAACAAAATTATTGGATTATAGAAGGATAGAGGACACTTCTACAGTGGCTTAGAGCAGGGGTGTCAAACTCCAGTCCTGGAGGGCCGCAGTGTCTGCTGGTTTTTGATGTTTCAGCATGAGAGAGAGATACAAGTCTTTCATTGGCTAAAGAGTCCACACAGCAGACACTGTGGCCCTCCAGGACTGGAGTTTGACACCCCTGTCTTAGAGGGACAATGTTAACTGCGACAGTGTCCAAATAGACCAAATAGAGAAAACAATGCTCACTGTTTAGAGAAAATCATGCCTCATGCAAGAACCACTTGTACATTTGTTCTTAAATCTCGTACGAGTGATTTAAGAGCACCTTAAACTGTTGTACGAATCATGTAAACATAGCGTCCAAATAGACCAAATAGAGAAAAAGCAGTTGATGGTCAGAGAGGGACAACACTCAATAACATAAGATCACTGCAACCTTGTATGCTGAGAGAAGGTCAAAGCTCTCTGCAGCAGAGTGTGGTTAGAGAACGGTCCTGTTCCACAAAGGCAAAGCTCTCTGCTGCAGAATGTGGTTAGAGAATAGGCCTGTTCCATAAAAGACTCACCTCAGTGCGTACACTCTTGCTGTAGCTATCTCTGCTCAGACTTCAATCAGTGCTTGGTCATGTGACTTGCTTCTTCTGTAGGTGGGAAGGTGGAGGTCTGAATACTGTTGCCACGGAGATGAGCCTTTACATGTACATTTTTCCATATCCTGCTTTTCACAGCTCACTGCGGCAGCCTATGGTTTGAGACAGACTGCAGTATGCCTACTGCTACAGCTAATGTTCAGTCAGGTAGCCTAAACCCTGGGAGAGCTTTATGGTTTGAGACAGACAGCAGTATGCCTACTGCTACAGCTAATGTTCAGTCAGGTAGTCTAAACACTGGGAGAGCTTTATGGTTTGAGACAGACTGCAGTATGCCTACTGCTACAGCTAATGTTTAGTCAGGTAGCCTAAACCCTGGGAGAGCTTTATGGTTTGAGAAAGACTGCAGTATGCCTACTGCTACAGCTAATGTTTAGTCAGGTAGCCTAAACCCTGGGAGAGCTTTATGGTTTGAGAAAGACTGCAGTATGCCTACTGCTACAGCTAATATTTAGTCAGGTAGCCTAAACCCTGGGAGAGCTTTATGTTTTGAGACAGACTGCAGTATGCCTACTGCTACAGCTAATGTTCAGTCAGGTAGTCTAAACCCTGAGAGAGTTCATTGGTGGCCATCCTGCTTTCCCTTACGATATACAGTGAGCTCAATAATGTTTGGGACAATGGCGTGTTTCTTTTTTATTTGGCTCTGTACTCCCCAATTTTAGATTTCCAATCAGGTAATTCACGTCTGGCTAAAAGTCAAATTCTCAGCTTGAATTAAAAGGTGTTTTTAGACATTTGTTTGCTCAAGATCCACAATGTTTGGTTGAAAGTTAGTCGCCAAATGAGAAACTGATACATTCTGATCTGTTGACCAGTTACAGCCTCTCTCCAACACTGTATTTATAGAGATAAAAAAAGCACACACGTTCCCTTCTTTTATAAATCCGCTGAACAGTGTCAATTCCAGTCCTGTTGTCAAAGTTATTTTTGCTTATTGAATTCACAACAATGAATTGTGGGTGCCAGAGAGAGTGGTTTTGATCTTAGCTAACAAATACACAAGTGTATTGCATTTTCTAGCTCAAGCTGTGCTGAGTTTGTACGCTTTGTTGCACAAAAGAACCTCTTCAGAAGGAAAGGGGTGAGACTGCGTTTTTCTTTCAGAATGAAACTGTTGTGTTCACAAGGGGGCAGGATGGAGAAGATGTGCCCGGTGTGAGAGACTGAGAAAGGGCAGCGATGCGTTCTCCAGCCAGGGAGGAGAGCTTGTGCAACTGCAACACCACTTCTTCACAGTAAATAAATAAATAAAACTGCTTTTGTGTCCATCTCCTTCGCCTCCCTCCCTTCAAAACCCAGTTCATTTAAATTAAGCTGGCATAACCTTCATCGGCATGGCACATGGCAGTTTAAAAAAAACCTGTAACTTATCTCATTTTCAGACAACACAAGCATGTGGGCAGTGACAGAGTTTTTGCTGTTTTGGTTCTGCACTTCAGCACGCTGGACTTTACAGCAAGGAATCAGTGTGAGGTTGAAGTGCAGACTGGCACCTTTAATTTAACCTTCCATATGGTGCAATCCGTGTTGAAAGCCCTTTTCGTACATTTCCCCCATTTTAGGTGAGTCAAAGTATTTGTTGGACTTCAGAGCCAAAACAACAAAACCTGTGTCACTGTTCCAGAACTGTATATTTTTGATAATGTTGTATTTTAGTCAAAGGATTTGGCTGGGGAAACAAAAACAGCTCGACTGGACTTTTCATTTGAAAGCGATTCAAATGTAGAAGCAAAATCCGTTTCCAGACACATTCCGAAATGCAATCTCCAGAAGAGGTCCATGTGTTGTGTTTAACACTTGTTTTATAGAACTGTGCATGTGAATGGATGGATAACATAAATAAGTTTTGTTTCCACTTAAGCTTGGATGATAGCAGCCCTGCTGAAAAAAACTGCTCAAGCTAGGTTTTGAAACAGCTGGTAGCTGGTTGACCAGTTTAATTTTAAACTCTTTCTTTGAGATTTGCAGTTCTGACAGACAGTTCTGACATTTTGACAACATATTTGAGAGGGGTGCGTGGGGGTTGGACCCAAAATGCACGACTCAGAAACAATAATTGAATAAAGTCCCATAAGGGCTTTATTTGGGACAAATCCCAGGAGCGTAGTCAAAACAAGCAATGTCCATACACGTAGATCCAGCCAAACAAATATTAAACAAACAAACAGCACGGTGCCGAGGGAAGAGGCAAACTCGTAGTCGGTAAACGTGCAGGGAGGTCCGGTAGCAGGAGAGCTGTCAGCGGGGCAGATGTACAGGCAGACGGCAGGCAGAGTCGTAGTCGAGGGCGATGCGGAAGTCGAAACCATAAAAACAATCAGCGAGGCAAAAGTACAAAGACGGTAGGCGAGGACGTGGTCAAAAACAAACAATGGTCAACGAAACAGAAATCAAATAACGATGGTCGGTAAAACAGGCTTGGATCTTAACGTGAATCAATCAGAAAATAATGCTCAAGCGTTGCGTAGTAAAACTAGAGGCAGACAATTTCGCAGTGAACAGTAGCGCGACTGGGCTATAAATGTGGGTGTAGACAGGTGTAGACAATTAGTTAGAGCGTAGCAAGGAAATGGAAAACAGGTGCGATGAATGACAAGTTTAACAAGGAGATTAGTAATCGTTAGTAATAAACCTATCCTGCCCTAGCATTAGTAAATTAGTAAATGACATGCACGAGAAACGTAAGGTAACATGAACACATGATTAGTTTGTTAGTTTCTACCCAATCCTGATCTAGCGTTAGTAGTTTTAGTAAATAGACAAATAGAAACAATTAGGGAGTGAATGACAGAAGGAGAGAGAGAGAAAAGGCGGAACGCAAGGTTTGCGGAAAAACATCTAAAAGTGTATGCATAAACCGTGACCAGTTAACGTAACAATAAACATGCATCAAAACATAACACAAAGCGAAACTAAGACGATAACCACTAAACATAACCAGGAATATAATCGTACGTAACTAGACATGACAAGAAAATAAATCGTAACGAGACATAACTAAACAACATGACGAACCTAGACTAACATAATACACGATAAGACAATACAAGACTAATACAAATTAATAAACATAAAACATGGCGAGACAGACCTGAAACGTGACACATGACAAGAAAATAAATCGTAACGAAACATAACTAAACAACATGACGAACCTAGACAACATAATACATGATAAGACACTATAAATAAACATAAATAAACATAAAACATGGCGAGACAGACCTGAAACGTGACAATATTCATGTTAACAAATGCCTTGTTAATAGATTAGTTGATTCATTGTTTAGGTTAGTTACTGAGTATACTTATTCATAGTTAATATGCTTCATGTGCAGATATATTGCAATATATTTCTCTTTGATCTTTTTAGTGCTGTGTTCATTTGTGTTTTATCACACAAATATAATTGATGTTCCCCCACTTGACGATTCTGCTTTGAGTACAACAGTCACCTTCAGAATTGCTATAGTAACCATTCCTTCTGTCCTCAACATTAGCATACTTGTTTTGCTTGGCAACAGGTGTTTCTAGTGTACTGCTATTAGTTTATGAGTATAATGTTATTAGTTTATGAATAAGGTGTTCCCAAGGACAGAACATCTTGCTTCCAGTACCGTCATTTGTCTTTCCCTTTTGAAATATTCAATAGATGGAATCAAATTGGAGAGTGTCTGCTCCAGCACTGACAGGAAGAAGTTTCTCATTTAATAATACAGGGCTGACTGTGTGGTCAGTCAAAAGAATCTCCGTCACGAATAATCTTTGCAGAGGCTGTGTTGCAGTCAGTCTGCTGCAATCTTTCCCCCAGCGTACTTGAAAAAAAGCACTGCTTTCACTTTGACAGATCTACTGAACCACAAGCATTTCAGAACCAAGGTTACTAGGGTAACCAGGCATAGAGTCTTCCTTCGTATTGATCAGTCGGCTAAGCATACACTTTTGAGGTTATACATCCTTCAAGCGATCAATGGTAATGAGACAGCCTCCCAGTCTATTAGCACATCCAAATAAAATGATGAAGTCATTAAACTGCAAGGGTACACATTCAAAGTCAGGCACATTGGCATCGGCAAACACCGCCAAACAGGAGATCGCAAACACAGCCAAACAACACACAGCAAACACAGCCAAACAACACACAACAAACACAGCCAAACAACACACAGCAAACAGCCAAACAACACACAGCAAACACCGCCAAACAGCACACAGCAAACACAGCCAAACAACACACAGCAAACACAGCCAAACAACACACAGCAAACACAACCAAACAACACACAGCAAACACAGCCAAACAGGAGACAGCAAACACAGCCAAACAGCACACAGCAAACATGGCCAAACAACACACAGCAAACATAGCCAAACAACAAACAGCAAACAGCAAACACAGCCAAACAACACACAGCAAACACCGCCAAACAGGAGACAGCAAACACAGCCAAACAACACACAGCAAACACAGCCAAACAACAAACAGCAAACAGCAAACACAGCCAAACAACACACAGCAAACACCGCCAAACAGGAGACAGCAAACACAGCCAAACAACACACAGCAAACACAGCCAAACAACACACAGCAAACACAGCCAAACAACACACAGCAAACACCGCCAAACAGGAGACAGAAAACACAGCCAAACAACACACAGCAAACATAGCCAAACAAGACACAGCAAACACAACCAAACAGAAGACAGCAAACATAGCCAAACAAGAAGACAGCAAACACAGCCAAACAACACACAGCAAACACAGTCAAACGGAACACATGAAACACAGGACACTGCAAACACAGCCAAACGGGACACATGAAACACAGGACACTGCAAACACAGCCAAACAGGACACATGATTCAGCATGAGCATTCATCTAGAAATTTGATGATTTACTTTTTCAGTCTTTTAGAGAACGCTTTAATTTAATATAATAATAGTTTTAATTTCGCTGCCTTATTCACCATTCAGACATTCCCCCGCTCTGCAGACCCAGAAATCCTAAACATTCTTCACCAATGTAAAAAAAAGCCAGTGGGTAATCCCCTGAACTAATCTCCTGAATGAATCCCCTTAAAACATATGAACTTGTACCACGTATTCAGCCATAAGGGCTGCCTTTCCATTTTCAGATCCATGTCTGAGATCACATTTTTTCCCCATTTCTTCCCCATTCTGAAAAACTGCAGACCTCTTGACCATGTCTACATACTTGTATGCATGTAGTTGCTGCTACATGATCGAGCTGCTGTACAGGTCTACCTTATAGAGTGATCACTGAGTATATATAGTGCTTGAAAATGCCATACATGGGAGAGATAATTGAATTGAATTGAATTGAATTGAATTGAATTGAATTGAATTGAATTGAATTGAGTTGAGTTGAGTTGAGTTGAGTTGAGTTGAGTTGAATTGAATTGAATTGAATTGAATTGAATTGAATTGAATTGAATATTGAAAGATCGTCCTGCTGTGACTTGCACAGCCTTAACATATTTCCCATTGCTGTGCTTCAAATACAAAGCTTACAAACTGTCTTGTTGCATTTCTTCCAGAAAGCATGAAATTGTTGTAGACACAAATTTGTAAAATGAGAAACACTATGTGGACTCGCACAAGCATCAGAAAAGACAAACAGGGCCCTCCAGAGTTCTTCCTGCTGACAATAACAGCTCTTTCATTTTCTGCCATCGCCTCGTACGGCTACACGGCTCCCAATCTTCCCTTGCATTAATCTCAGACGTGACATTTTTAAGTAAACACAGAGGTACTCCCGGAGTGACTGTTTTTTACCAAGTCCTCTCACGCGATCCTACCTGTGACAGCCGGAAGAAGGAGTTTACTTGTGGTGAATAAATTCATGTGTATAGGGAAGTGTATACAGTGCACAGCAGGGTAGACTATAGCGAAGCGTATACAGTGCACAGCAGGGTAGACTATAGGGAAGTGTATACAGTGCACAGCAGGGTAGACTATAGCGAAGCGTATACAGTGCACAGCAGGGTAGACTATAGGGAAGCGTATACAGTGCACAGCTGGGTAGACTATAGGGAAGCGTATACAGTGCACAGCAGGGTAGACTATAGGGAAGCGTATACAGTGCACAGCAGGGTAGACTATAGCGAAGCGTATACAGTGCACAGCAGGGTAGACTATAGGGAAGCGTATACAGTGCACAGCAGGGTAGACTATAGCGAAGCGTATACAGTGCACAGCAGGGTAGACTATAAGGAAGCGTATACAGTGCACAGCAGGGTAGACTATAGGGAAGCGTATACAGTGCACAGCAGGGTAGACTACAGGGAAGCGTATACAGTGCACAGCAGGGTAGACTATAGGGAAGCGTATACAGTGCACAGCAGGGTAGACTATAGGGAAGCGTATACAGTGCACAGCAGGGTAGACTATAGCGAAGCGTATACAGTGCACAGCAGGGTAGACTATAGGGAAGCGTATACAGTGCACAGCAGGGTAGACTATAGGGAAGCGTATACAGTGCACAGCAGGGTAGACTATGTTGTTATACACAAGTCTACCCTGCTGACAAAAACAGATCAAGCTAGGGTTTGAAACAGCTGTGGTTTAGCTGGTTGACCAGTTCAGACTAGCTCCCATGGTTTGATTAGCTCAAGCTATGTATTGAAACAGCTGGTGAGCTACCAGGTCAGACAAGATATAGTACCAGCACTGGCTGGTTGACCAGCGCACACCCAGTTAGACCAGCTCATGACCAGCTTATGACCAGCTTATAACCAGCCTTTCAAGCTGGCATAGCTAGATTTTACAGCAGGGTAATCTTGAGTTTGGCACCTGCCTGAGATTTTTTTTTCTTTTCCGTTTTGTCCTACATGTTTACACGTCTCAGTGATATTTTCCTAAATACATTGCCTCCATTTTGCAGACCTTATAGCCCAGAGTAACAGTGTTCTCCTGGCATAAGTAGAACAAGGACACTTCAGCTGACTAGCCCCCCCTCTGCCCACACACCGAGACTTCCCCAAACCTGAAAGGATCTAAAGTGCACGTCTTTCCTGAAGTGAAAGAGAGTCACACAGGGTGCTTTCTGCACTGCAGAGCATTTCGTGTCCCTGACTCTTTTCATTTCTTTTGCAAATATGCTTTCTGCAGGCTTGTAACAGCACACCTCAGACATGATCTTATTTTTTCTATCTGTATTTTATTGGTTTCTCAACATTCATGACATTTAGGCTCATGGTATGAAGTGATAAATCACACAAACACTGTTTCCACTGGTCCAGTAAGGACTCTCGTTGGAGCAGTTGTGTGTGCGTGTGTACAGTATTGTATGTGCACAGATACATATGAAATACACGTTACATTACATTAATGGCATTTGGCAGACGCTCTGAACCAGAGCGACATATAGTTGATTAGACTAAGCAGGAGACAATCCTCCCCTGGAGCAATGCAGGGTTAAGGGCCTTGCTCAAGGGCCCAACGGCTGGGTGGATCTTATTGTGGCTACACCGGGGATCGAATCACTGACCTGGCATGTCCCAGTCATATATGGATAAGATGTGGGTGGCTTGTTGTTGGTTTTAGCTTGAGGTTTGTAACACAGATGCACAGAATACTATGTGCCTGATGTGATTATCCCAGTGAACACTAGTTTTCCCTCACCTATCTCCTGAACTGCCTCCCATGGGGGAGGGCAGTAGAGGGGGATCACAGAAATGGCTCCCCAGTTACTTGGCAGGAATTAACCAAAGCCAAACAAGTCCTGGGGGAACTTTCAACATGGGGATTCCAAACATATTGCATAATCACATGAGAATGAAACAGAGACAGTTCAGGCTGACTCGACAATAAGCCCAATTTGAAGACATTACTTCAGTGCTGAACACTGAACCTTGACCACTGCCTGGAAACCACGTACCACTGAAATGGTACCCGGATTACCTTGTGTGCCTGTGGTGTGTCTTTTGGGGCTATCTCACTGAAGGAAACTAAACCATTTCAGAATAAAGACAAAAGAAATGGCAATAATAAAAATATATATATACTCACATCCTCTTCCCGTTTTTAATTGAGGTGAACCACCGTACCTTTATATTTTAGCCAAGAAAGCGCTTCTGACTATGTGAATGTACTGTAAACATAATAACTCCTGGCCCAGCACTTCCCAGCTCAGATTTCCTGGGCATTAGCCCATGTGCTGGGAGAACAGGGAACGCTGGTGTGTCACCCTTCCTCTGGACCTGGGACCTGTTACAAAGCAGGGTTATTTTCCTCTTGACCTGGGACCTGTTCCAAATAGCAGGATCATTATCCTCTGGACCTGGGACCTGTTCCACATAGCAGGGTTATTTTCCTCTTGACCTGGGACCTGTTCCAAATAGCAGGATCATTATCCTCTGGACCTGGGACCTGTTCCACAAAGCAGGGTTATTGAGAGAGCACTGAGTAAAGCCCAGAACAGCTCTCTTTACAGGACTGGAGTCCATTACATTACATTACAGGACTGGAGTTCCTGTTCCACACATGGGCTGGGTCTGGGTTTTACTCCGTGCCGTTATCCAGAACTGGCCCCAGGTACAGATAGCCCCGCCACCACCACCACACACTACTCTTAAATATGAACAGCACATCTGTTGGACACAGACAACAACAACAAAAAAATTTCAGGACATGGTATTTTGCCATTAAATTAGAATGTACTTACAAACACAGCTCCCCAGAGATTCAAATTCAGCCATATTGAAATCAGTTATGGCTGTTCTGTGCAGTGACACAAAAGTTATACTTTTAAGAGCATCCATTAGTCACTGTAATGGATAGCAGTAAACAAAGCTAACTCAGACATGCTAACCATTGAAAAGCAATGGCATCTTAGAGACCTCAGGCCACTTTCACGGTGAAAAAAACTGTCTTCACAAGAGCTTTAACAAGTTTTGGTTGTGTAATGGGACGTAAAAATCATATGTTTTTTCGCTGATGTTGGAAATATTAACTTGTTTTAAGTTTGCTTGATAAGTGAAATTTTCTTACCCCTTTGGCAAATCTGGAAATGATTCAAACTACATCACCTCATTCACAATATTTTTGTCTTCGCAAAAAAGTAATAGAAGTAAGATTTTATGTCTAGATATAAGGCTAATATACTTGTTGAAATAATCTGTCAATCAGTAATATGTTATTTATTTCCACCGTGACTCTTAAAATTATTTGAAGTATAGTTTAAGTGAACAGTAATTAAATTGAAGTCAAGTGATTTAAGTTGAGGCAATGGATATCAATATTGCTCACTGTGTTTTAAAATGACTATTTCAAGCTATAAATATTCAATAAAAAGCAATTAACATTTTGTATTAAAATTTTAAGAGATGGAAATTTATTAAAAGGTATTCTTTTCTGTTCTATCATATGTATAGGTAAGATATTTTATTTTTCTTTTGTATCCAAGGTCAACTGAAGGTTTGATTATTTACATTTGTGTTTAATGTTTTCTGCATGCTATTCAATCTCTCTCTCCCACTCACCCACTCACTCACTCACACACAAATACATCATGCATCACGCACAGATTCTGTTGCCATATTATATAAAGTTAAAAATGACAGGCTGATCCAACTTGTGTGAATTTTATCATGGCAACTCATAATGTGACCCAGTAGTGTGCATGGCCCCAGTGTGCCTGTATGCACTCCCGACAACGTCTGGGCATGCTCCTGATGAGTCGGCTGATGCCAATTCTGGTGGTCTCTCGCGAATGCCAATCGAGCTGCACGGTGCTGGGCTGTGAGCACAGGTCCCAGTAGAGGATGTCGGGCCCTCATGCCTCCCTCATGGAGTCTGTTTCTGACAGTTTGGTCTGAAACATGCACCCCAGTTGCCTGATGAATGTCATTGAAGGCTCTGGCAGAGCTCCTCCTGTTCCTTCTCACACAAAGGAGCAGACACTAGTCCTGCTGCTGGGTTGATGCTCTGCTTGTGTAACGGCCGGTCTCCTGGCATCTCCTCCAAGCTCTTGAGACTGTGCTGGGAGACACAGCAAACCTTCTTGCCACCACACGTATGGATGTGCCATCCTGGAGGAGCTGGACTACCTGTGCAACCTGAGGTACCGCCTCATGCTACCAGTAGTGACAAGGACACAGGAAGAACACAACACTTGAGAAGAATCAGTCAGGAAGGATGAGGAGAGAGCAATTGTCTGTAGCCACCATATACAAAACCATTACCTTTTTGGGGGTTTTCTTGCTTTTGCATCTCGATGCACCTGTTGTCACTTTCATTTGCACCAAAGCAGGTGTGACAGGGCATGGGGATGGGGGGGTGAGGGGATGTCTGCTGGTTTCTCTCTTGAACGAGCAGTTCACAGGAACAGGGTAGTGAGCTTTCATTGTGCGACACAGCCCTGTGTGTTATAGAGGCTAAATACAGACTGAATGATCCAGATATATTAACTTAGCAAATACAATGCTTATATCTAAATTAGATATAGATTCACTGCATATTCATACTACCAATGTCAGGTGTCAGGTAATTGCCCCCTACCCAATGAAATCAGAGGTTGTGACAGGGCATCCAAATGATCGCGGTCTTCACGATTTATAATGGGTTTATTTTCAAACATTTCCAGTTCTTCTAGTGCATCTGATTTGGATCATCCAAAAACCAGTCTGTATTTAGCCTCTATAACAGCCAACCACTAACACACAGGACTGTGTCGCAAAATGAAAGCTCACTACCCTGTTCCTGTGAACTGAACATGTTTTGATTTTGTTCAGTTGCAGCATAAGATGGTGAACACAGCCTTCAGGGACTGCCATACTCTTACCCAGGAAGTAGTGGCAGTGTGTATGTGTGTGTGTGTGTGGGAGTGTGTGTGAGAGAGATTCTCCTGCAGGTAAGATGTCTGTCGTATAGAGCACCACATAGAGCTTCAGGTCCCCGGCATCAGGATAATATGACGCACACCGTTTCTACCAGAGACGTCATTCACATTCAGGCAGATTGATAAACAATGTTTTTCATTCAAATATATTATAAAACTGAACTGTGTGTACCAGATCTGATGTCTGTCCGTGTGTTACTGACCTGGTGTTTTGCAGTGTGTGTTATAGACCAGATGTTCGACAGTGTTACAGACCAGATGTTTAACAGTGTGTGTACCAGATCTGATGTTTTGCACTGTATGTTACAGACCTGGTATTTGACAGTGTGTGTTACAGACCTGATGTCTGACAGTGTGTCTTACAGACCTGGTGTTTTGCACTGTATGTTACAGACCTGGTATTTGACAGTGTGTGTTACAGACCTGATGTTTGACAGTGTGTCTTACAGACCTGGTGTTTGGGTGTATGTTACAGACCTGATGTTTGACAGTGTGTCTTACAGACCTGGTGTTTGGGTTTATGTTACAGACCTGGTGTTTGGGTGTGTGTTACAGCCATGATGTTTGACAGTGTGTCTTACAGACCTGGTGTTTGGGTTTATGTTACAGACCTGGTGTTTGGGTGTGTGTTACAGATCTGGTGTTTGACAGTGTGTCTTACAGACCTGGTGTTTTGGTGTGTGTTACAGACCTGATGTTTGGCAGTGTGTGTTACGGGCCTGATTCTTTTTTCAGTGTGTGTTACCAACCTGATGTTTTGCAGTGTGTGTTATGGGGCTGGTGTTTGAGTGTGTGCGTTATGGGCCTGGTATTTGGGTGTGTGTACAGACCTGATGTTTTGCAGTGTGTGTATATGCGCCTGGTGTTTGGATGTGTGTACAGACCTGGTGTTTTGCAGTGTGTTACAGACCTGATGTTTTGCAGTGTTTGTTATGGGCCTGGTGTTTGGTAGTGTTTGTTATGGGGCTGGTGTTTGGGTGTGTGTACAGACCTGGTGTTTGGGTGTGTGTGTTATGGGGCTGGTGTTTGGGTGTGTGTACAGACCTGGTGTTTGGGTGTGTGTTACAGGTCATGTATTTCACGTTGTTTGAGAAGCGCGCAGTGTGAGCTGACACTCCTCCGTGCGGATTAGCCTGACAGACAGGGCCCACAGAACAACGGGCCCCTCCCCAGGGGGCACCACCGATCCCCCCGCCCCCCGCAGATCCTCTCAGCCCAGCACTCCCATCCTGTAGTCAGCGGAAAGGTTAATCCTGTTTAAACACAGCGCCGTTCTGCTCTCCTAATGCTTCCCCTTTTATCATAATCCCCCATAGGCCCGACAAATACGTTCACTTCCATTCACAGAAGCAGTGATAATAAGCTGGGGCCGTTTGTGGATTTCAAATGCATCCATATAGCAGACAGGTGAGGCAACGGTGACTAAAAGAAGCCATTTTGACACAGCATGTCATTCGGTTGCCATTTAGATGACACGTAACCTGATAGCATACACTGAAATACTTCATCCTAAGGGGGCTGCAATTGAAAATTTCACCACAGACCCATTCCCCCGCCCCCCCCCCCCCGCCTTTTTTTATTTTTAATACCGGCGCCGTCTTAAATCTTGATATTCAATTTCAAAGCTTTATTGCCTTCCAACAGAAAAAGGGCGCCTGAAAGGTGGAGATAGATTATGCAAATGACAGCACTTTAAATGAGGACAAATTAGGTCAATGACAATTGAATGGCAAACCGTATGAATTTAAACTGGACACAGAAGAGGAGTAATAGCAGGAGCTGTGGTGAATGGTGCTCTAGCGTTTTGAGACCGAATACCACTCCTATTCATCTGAATGTCTGAGACTCCCCTTACAGCAATAAATCCTGCCTCCATTTAAAAAAAGTCAAGTATTTAAATGTCTAACCTTTTGACTCGCGGCTCAACCAACTGGTGATATATGCCCATCGGCCACTTTATTAGGTACCTCCTCGTTAAGGCAAATAATCTACTGCTCCAAACAGCAAATCGTGTGACTGCAGTTAAATATAACAGGCGTGGAGACGTGTTGAAGAGGTTTGGTTGTTGTTTGACAGAATTGAAAATGGGTAAGTGTGAGGTGTGACTTTGAAAGTGGTAGGATTGTTAGGGCCAGATGTGGAGATTCCAGCATCTCAAAACAGTATCTAAAAAAATAATTCCGTTAATGACAGCTGTCTAAGGAGAATGGGCAGACATATTTAAGTGAACAGAAAAGCCAAAATGATCAATGAACAGCTGTTTACAATGATAGTGTACAGAAGGGCATCTCTGAATGCAAACACGTGAAAACATGAAACTATAAACCCAGACTATGCTGGGCAGGCACTTTATCACCAGAAAGGATAAAACAATTCATAAAAACATTGTCCATTTCTGCTGCAACAGGTCAGGGGTCAGAATATGGCAGAAACAGAATGGTAAGACTTTACAATAAGGTTACATTAATTGGCATTACCTAATGTAGTTAACTAATTAAGGACTGAAAAGTCAATCTGCACAGCTGTCTTTATGCATTTGCAAATCAGTAATTCTTTAATTATTATGATTTTCTGTGAAGTTGTCTTTATACTCTTTAAACTTAAAATCTTGTATTGGCTTGGGCTGTTCTGGCCTCCTCTTCAGCCTGTTTCCTTTAACATAGAGTCCAAGGGATTCAGCAAAGCACAGATTTCGCATAATGTTTTGCCCCAACATATATTTCAAGTAGCATTTACTGAGTCCGGACACCATGTCTACAAAGTGTTGGTGCTGTCCATAACTACGGCAACAGGTAATGGTGGAAGTTTCACATGGATGCAGTCTGGGACTGGAACATCAGCAGTAATTATATCTGAGATGTCTTCATACAATTTCAGAGCGAATAACATTATAAGTCCAAAATTACTTTCATGTCTTGTTATCTCCATCTAAGAGTAACATCTTAGATGGCGGCCTGTAGCGTAGTGGTTAAGGCACATGACTGGGACACCCAAGGTTGGTGGTTCTAATCCCGGTGTAGCCACAATAAGATCCGCACAGCCGTTGGGCCCTTGAGCAAGGCCCTTAACCCTGCATTGCTCCAGGGGAGGATTGTCTCCTGCTTAGTCTAATCAAATGTACGTCGCTCTGGATAAGAGCGTCTGCCAAATGCCAATAATGTAATGTAATGTAACATCTGTTAAGTCCATCTTTCATGGGACATTGTGCTTGATACATACTGCAGTAAGGTGGTCTCTTTCTCCCGCATCATGGCGGTCTTCTGAAGCTTTTTCTCGAGTGTGAATCTCGTCTCTATGGATGATCCGCTCCTGGGTCGGGTTTGCGTTCAGCCCAAGCACCAGACTGTCACCAGTATCTGCATGTCACCGATGCCTCACCACAATTTTACCGTGGAGGTCAACAGAGAGTTCCTTGGATTTCACGGCTTGTTTTATTGTCCTGACATTCAGTGTGGATTGTGGGACCTTATACACACAGGTGTGTACCTTTCTAAACTATGTCCAATCAATTTAATTTGTCACAGGTGGACTCCAATCAAGTTCGAGACACATTTCAAGCAAACAGGATGCACTTGGCCACAATCTAGAGAGCCACAGCACAAAAAAAAAACATTTATTTTTTATACATTTGCAAACAGGTGTTGTCAAGATGGGTTAATGAGTGTAGATTGTAAACTGTCAATTTTATCCATTTAAAATAAAATAAACCCTCCCCCCCCCGTCACCAAACGGCAATCATTCCCATGGTATCAGTACCTAATGCTGTTTCTTTGTACAGTTTCATGACATTGACTATAAAAGGCATATAGCCACATGCAATGATTAGGAATTACCTTTCCTGCAGCTTCTGATGAGACTAAGGAGAATGCTACTAGCCACCCCCTTTGAGAGATTCTCGCTCACACACACTCACACACATGCAAACTGTATTGCTCTCCGTGTGTGTTTAAAAGTACACACACAATTTAGCAGACAGCCAAACTCCATGAATACAGGAGATAGCATCCAAGCTCCCGGTGCTTTATCGAGACAGGACATGCATACAAATGAATCGAAGTGAAACTGAGAAACAAACAGAAATATTCAGTAAGCAGGCAATGTAGCAATTTCAAGGCTATTTAACTGGATGGATATGCTAATAGAAATGAGAAATACAGAGCGAGAACCATACTTCAAATTGCTATCAATATAGGCTGTATGAGATAGGTAGCAATTATACACAATACTGCATGTGTAAAGGGATATTATAGTGAGCAATATATGTTTGCGATGGTTGGCTCTACTATTGAAAATAGCAAAATTTGAACCTCAACATATATCTGTTGTTTTAAAACCAATCTCAATGCCATTTTACAGGCATACTACAACTACTCACCCACTACTTTTGATATTGCTACATTGCGCCATTTTTGTTTTATGGATACACCTAAAAAATAAGCATTAAAATGAAGACTTATTTTGCACAAAAATAACTCTAATTAAATCCAACCAATCCCAACACAAGACCACTCATTCTGTTGGTAAGTCAGAGGCATGCCTGCTTTAAAAAAAATATTTTTTAAATTGGAAAAGGTACAAAAAATGCTGTGTGTTAATTTCTGATTGATTAGTCAGATTGTTGGCAAGCTTAATCAAACAAAACGAATGAAAACAGGTTGAGATCAACAATTCCTTTAAAGAAAAGGTTTTGCCCCAGCCATTTTCAGCTCACTAGATGCCACTAGTGTTCACAACACATTTAAAGACCAGACACACGCTGCAATAATATTCAAACAACAGGCTATTAGCCATGAATGGCTGTTTTTTCTTTATTGCTTGCAGATTTATGGTTTATTGTATTTAATGGGGCGGCACGGATGGTGCAGTGGGTAGCACTGCCACCTCACAGCAAGGAGGTCCTGGGTTTGAATCCTGGTCGGCCGGGGCCTCTCTGTGTGGAGTTTGCATGTTCTCGTGGGTTTCCTCCGGGTACTCCGGTTTCCTCCCACAGTCCAAAGACATGCAGGTTAGGCTGATTGGAGAGTCTAAATTGCCCGTAGGTGTGTGTGCCCTGTGATGGACTGGCGACCTGTCCAGGGTGTATTCCTGCCTTTCGCCCAATGTATGCTGGGATAGGCTCCAGCCCCCCTGCGACCCTGATCAGGATAAGCGGGTTCAGATAATGGATGGATGCATTTTATGGGTTTCAATAGGTTGTTCCACAGTTGCATTATACTGTTCTACCATTTAAAAAATGTAAAAAAAGGCTTTTCTAATTCAAATCTGAAATCTGTTTAGTGGTAACAGAATGTAACTCTCAGGAAGCCCTTTTCCATAAATCCGTTTGAGGGCTGTATGTTCTTCTTCACTGATCAATACACATTACATTACATTACTGGCATTTGGCAGACGCTCTTATCCAGTGACATACAGTTGATTAGACTAAGCAGGATACAATCCACCCCTGGAACAATGCAGGGTTAAGGGCCTCGCTCAAGGGCCCAACGGCTGTGCGGATCTTATTGTGGCTACACCAGGATTAGAACCACCGACCTTGCGTGTCCCAGTCCTTTACCTTAACCACTACGCTACAGTACACAAGAGCCGTAACTGTAAATCCTTCATAAGCACTACATAGCACATCCACAAGCATGACATGCGCATTTATAAGCACTTATGTCAATAAACAACAAGGATCTTAAGTCAGTTAATTTGGTATGTCATGGAATTGCATCAATGCACTTGCTGCATCAATGTTGACATCACACACCTATTTGCGGTAATTGACATAAGCGTTTATGAATGCTTATATAGTTATATAGCCTTTATATAAAGTGTTACCCTGATTTGTACGCTGTCCAGATTCCCAGACCTTGTAGGGTGTATTATTTACAGATTTCGCCCCTTCCTCACCCTCGTTGCCATTAAGACCTCTTCCTTCTCTGCCCTTCTCAGTAGTGAGTTTTGTTTGATATCTGATCCAAAATGGCAGGAGCTTTGTGTCATTTATTGACCGTTCTCCTTGATGTGTGTCACTGTTTCTGGCACAAACCCTCAGGGGCTTCAGCCCGGCCTTGCAGGAACTGAACTGTAGGCAAGCAGGTAAATACCTATTCCCCCTGAACACCCCCCAGCCCTGAACCCCCCCAGCCCTGAACCCCCCCAGCCCAGCCCTGAACTCCCTCCCCAGCCCTGAACCCCCCCTCCCCAGCCCTGAACTCCCTTCCCAGCCCTGAACCCCCCCTCCCCAGCCCTGAACTCCCTTCCCAGCCCTGAACCCCCCCTGCCCAGCCCTGAACCCCCTCCCCAGCCCTGAACCCCCCCCAGCCCTGAACACCCCCCAGCCCTGAACACCCCCCCAGCCCTGAACCCCCCCCAGCCCAGCCCTGAACCCCCCCCCAGCCCTGAACCCCCCCTACCCAGCCCTGAACCCCCCCTCCCCAGCCCTGAACCCCCCCTCCCCAGCCCTGAACTCCCTTCCCAGCCCTGAACCCCCCCTCCCCAGCCCTGAACTCCCTTCCCAGCCCTGAACCCCCCCTGCCCAGCCCTGAACCCCCTCCCCAGCCCTGAACCCCCTCCCCAGCCCTGAACCCCCCCTACCCAGCCCTGAACCCCCTCCCCAGCCCTGAACCCCCCCCCCCCAGCCCTGAACCCCCCCCCCCCAGCCCTGAACCCCCCCCCCAGTCCTGAACCCCCCCCAGCCCTGAAACCCCCCCCCCAGCCCTCAACCCCCTCCCCAGCCCTGAACCACCCCCCCCGCAGCCCTGAACCCCCCCAGCCCTGAACCCCCCCTGCCCAGCCCTGAACCCCCCCTGCCCTGAACCCCCCCTGCCCAGCCCTGAACCCCCCCTGCCCTGAACCCCCTCCCCAGCCCTGAACCCCCCCAGCCCTGAACCCCCCCTGCCCAGCCCTGAACCCCCCCTGCCCTGAACCCCCCCTGCCCAGCCCTGAACCCCCCCTGCCCTGAACCCCCCCTGCCCAGCCCTGAACCCCCTCCCCAGCCCTGAACCCCCCCCCCCCCGCAGCCCAGTAACCAGTCCTCAGAGGCCTGCTTTGGTTCACATCAACACCCCCCTCTGGAGCCATCTTTGATTTTTGCCCATTGACCCCTTGTCGCTACACTGCAGAATAGACCCTTTCCTGATGCTAAGTAATGCAGCTCTGTGGTCTTGGGGGCTTTGCTGTCAGGTTAGCGTACACGCTGTTCCTTGTTAGAAGATCTCAGGCTGCCTGCTGGACTAAAGGCTGCAACAGAGGTGCAGCAGAGTGCATAAAGGCTATTGTGTCTGATATCTTCCACAAGACAGGCAGATAAAAAGAAGTGCAGTTTCTAAATACCACAAGTCTTGTAGCACTCGTGACTGAGTAGAAAATGATTCCTAACAGAGAAATAAACTAAATCGGCACACTGACGTTTGGCAGTTGGTGCCTTTGGGCCAAATGAATGGCACTGAAAATGCATATTTGTTCTACAGCCTGACAAAGGAAAATAAGACATTGTTGTTGTTTTTTTATGTCAATCAGAGTCATACTTGTTTGGCTGTATGTCCACCCATTGGTGACACGAGCACAGGTCCATTTGTGACACGAGCACAGGTCCATTTGTGACACGAGCACAGGTCCATTTGTGACACGAGCACAGGTGGAATTGGAACCAGACGGAGAGATGAACAAGGTAGGCGGAGGTCAGGGGAAATAAATTCCAAAAGCCAAACGGGGGAAAATAACAGGAAAGGCACACAGAGAAAAGGAACCCAAGAAGCTAGAAAACATACAATAACAAACTGTGACAGATACGCCTGGCCACGGCCAGACAAAACCCAGGAGACTCTGACACACCTGCCCACGGCCAGACAAAACCCAGGAGATCTGACACACCTGCCAACGGCCAGACAAAACC